>NW_008330761.1:18027-25667 GCF_000622305.1 Nannospalax galili
ATTTTGTATTATTATTAGAGCTTGAGCTATGGTTAGGGTTACCGATAGAATTAAGGCTAGGGGTATGTTAAGGGATAGAATTAGGTTTACAGTAAGAATTAGCTTTACAAATATGGCTAAGGTTGTTGAGAAAAATATGTGTCACATCTCTACTAAGTCCTTACTTTCCCAAAGAAATCACTGTAGGTTTTCTGGTAGTGCTTGGGTTAGGGTTAGGCTTACGGTTAGTATTAGGGTTAGGGTTAGGGTTAGGGTTAGTGTAGGGTTAGGGTTAGGGGTTAGGTTTAGGGTTAGGTTTAGGGGTTAGGGTTAAGGTTAGGGTTAGGTTTAGGGCAAGGACTAGGACAAGGGGTAGGACTAGGATTAGGGAAAGGCTTAAGGCTGCTTTTGGGGTTGGGCTTGGGGTTTTGCTTGGGGTTGGCATAATGATAGGGTTGGTGTTAGGGTTAGGGTTAGGGTTAGTGTTAGGGTTATTGATAGGGTTAGGGTTAGGGTTTGGATTATGTTAGGGTGAGAGTTAGGGTTAGCATTAGGGTGAAGGTTAGGATTAGCATTAGGGTTAGTGTTAAGTTTAGGTTTAGGGTTATGGCTAGGGTTACGGTGAGTGTTTGGGTTAGCTTTCGGGTTAGGGTTAGGGTTAGGCTTAACATTAGGGACAGGGTTAGGGTTAGGGTTAGGGTTAGGGTTAGCCTTAATATTAGGGACAGGGTTAGGGTTAGGGTTTGGGATAGGTATTTACTATAGTTAGAGTGAGGGTTAGGTTTATGTTTAGGGTAGGGGAAGGGGTTGTCAAGCGTTAGGATTAGGTATAGGGTTATGGACTGGATTATGGGTAGGGTTAGGGTTTGGATTATGTTAGGGTAAGAGTTAGGGTTAGGGTTAGGGTGAGGGTTATGGTAGGGTTAGGGTTTGGATTACGTTATGGTAAGAGTTAGGGTTAGGGTTAGGGTGAGGGTTATGGTAGGGTTAGGGTTTGGATTACGTTATGGTAAGAGTTAGGGTTAGGGTTAGGGTGAGGGTTATGGTAGGGTTAGGGTTTGGATTACGTTATGGTAAGAGTTAGGGTTAGGGTTAGGGTGAGGGTTATGGTAGGGTTAGGGTTTGGATTACGTTATGGTAAGAGTTAGGGTTAGGGTTAGGGTGAGGGTTATGGTAGGGTTAGGGTCCATCAGGTTGCTTAAGAAAAATATGTGTCGCATCTGTTACTAAGTCCTTGCTTTCCTATAGAAAGCACAGTAGGTTTTCTTGTAGTATTTGGGTTAGGGTTAGTGACAGGTTTAGAGTTAGGTTTAGGGTTAGGTTTAGGGTTAGGGTTAGGAGTTAGGTGTAGGAGTTAGGGTTAGTGTTATGGTTAAGGTAGGATTAGGCTTACGTTAGGGTTTGGAGTTAGCATTAGGATTAGAGTTAGTGTTAGGGCTTAGGAGTTAGGTTAGTGTGGTAGGGTTAAGGTTATGGTTAGGGTTACAGTTTTGGGTTAGGGTTAGGGCTAGGGCTAGGACAAGGGCTACAGCTAGGTCAAGGGTTAGTGCTGGGGTTGGGGTTGGTGTTGGTGTTGGGCTTGGTGTTGGCATAGGAGTAGGGTTAGTGTTAGGGTTAGGATTAGGTTAGGGGTTAGGGTTAGGGTTAGTGTGGGCGTAAGGGTTAGGATTAAGGTTAGAGTTTGGGTAAGGTTAAGGTTAGCCTTAGGTTTAGGGTTAGGGTATGGTTAGCGTTAGACTCAGAGTTTGCTTAAGAAAAATATATGTCAAATCTGTTACTGAGTGCTTGGTTTCCCACAGAAAGCACAGTAGGTTTTCTGATAGGGTTCGGTTCTGGCTAGCAATACGTTTAGGGTTAGGTTTAGGGTTAGGGTTATAGTTAGGGTTAAGGGATAGGAGTTAGTGTTAGGGTAAGGGATAGGTTTAGTGTTACGATTAGGGTTAGGGTTAGGGTTTGGGTTAGGGTTTGGAGTTAGGGTTAGGGTTAGGGTTAGGTTTAGGTTTAGGATTAGTGTTAGGTTAACTTTAGGTTTAGTGTTAGGGTTAGGGTTACGGTTACGGTTAGGGGAGGGCTAGGGTTAAGGTTATTGTCATGATTAGGTGTTAGGGTTAGGGTTAGGGGTTAGGGTTAGGGTTAGCATTCTGTGTTAAGGGTTAGTTTAGGGTCAGGGTTAAGGTTAGTGTTAGAGTTAGGGGTTGGGGTTAGTGTTAGTTTTTTGGTTAGGGCTAGGGTTAGTATTAGGTTTAGGGTTACCGTTAGGGTTAGGGTTAGGTTAGTGTTACGGTTAGGGTTAGTGTTAGGGGAGGGTTAGCGTTAAGGTTACTGTTAGGGTAAGGTTTTAGGGTTAGGATTAGGGTTAGGGATAGTCACTTACTGTAGTTAAAATGGAAAAACAGTAAAATTTCTCATTTCACAAAGGTCTTTATGAGTTGTATGTAAAAGGACTCTGGCATCAATGTCAGTAAGATTGCTTAACAAAAATATGTGTCACATCTGTTATGGAGTGCTTGCTTTCCCAAAGAAAGCACAGTATGTTTTCTGGTAGGGTTTGGGTTAGGGTTAGCAATAGGGTTAGGGGTAGGTTGACAGTTAGGGTTACAGTTAGCGTTAGGAGTTAGGGTTAGGGGTAGGGTTAGGGTTAGGGCTAGGCTTAGTGTTATGATGGTTAGGGGTATGTTTAGTCTTAGGATTAGGGTTAGGGTTTAGGGTTAGAGTTAGGGTTAGGGTTAGGGTTATGTTAGGGTTAGGGTTAGGGTTATGTTTAGGGTTAGGTGTTAGGGGTTAGGCGATAGTGTTAGGCTTACGGATTGTGTTAGGTTTAGGATTATGGTTGATGGTTAGGATTACGGTTAGGGTTAGGTTTAGGATCAGGTTCGGGTGAGAGTTAGTGTTAGTGTTAAGGTGAGGTTTAGATTTAGCGTTGTTTACTGTTAGTGTTAGGCTTATTGTTAGCGTTTGGATCAGGTTAGGGTGAAACTTTGGGTTAGTGTTAGGATGAGGGCTAGGGTTCGGGTTAGAGAAAATTACTTACTGTAGTTAAAAAGATAGAGCAGTAGCATTTCTTATTTAAGAAAAGTCTATGAGTTTTATGTAAAAGGACTGGCATCAATGTCTGTCATGTTGCTTAAGAAAATTATGTGTCACATCTATTACTAAGTTCTTGCTTTTCCACAGAATGCACAGTAGGTTTTCTCGTAGGTTTTGGATTAGAGTTATCAATAGGTGTAGTGTTAGTGTTAGTGTTAGGGTTAGGTTTAGGGTTAGGTTTAGGGTTAGCATTAGGGTTAGAGTTATTTTATGGTTAGGGTTAGGGTTTGGATTATATAAGGATGAGAGTTAGAGGTAAGGTTATGCTGAGGGTTAGGGTAGGGTTAGGGTTTTGATTAGGTTAGTGTGAGAGTTAAAGTTAGCATTAGCGTGAGGGTTAGTGATAGAGTTAGGATTAGGATTAGGGTTAGGGTAGGGTTAGGTTTTGGATTAGGTTAGGGTGAGAGTTAGGGTTAGCATTGAGGGTTAGGGTTAGTGTTAGGGTTAGAGGTGGGGATAGAGTTAGGGTTAGTTTTAGAGTTATGGTTAGGTTAGGGTTAGGGTTTGAGTTAACTTAAGGGTTAGGGTTAGGGTTTGGATTAGGTTAAGATGAGAGTTAGGGTTAGCATTAGGGTTAGGGTTAGGGTCAGGTATAGTTTGTTACTGTAGTTAAAATGAAAGAACAGTAGCATTTCTTATTTCACAAAGGTCTTCATGAGTTGTATGTCAAAGGACTGTAGCATCAATTTCAGTCAGGCTGCTGTGAAAAGTATGTGTCACATCTGTACTAAGTGCTTGGTTTCCCAAAGAAAGCACAGTAGCTTTTCTGGTAGTGTTTGTGTTAGGGTTAGCGATAGGGTTAGGTTTAGGTTTAGGGTTACTGTTAGGGTTAGGGTTAGCATTAGTGTTAGGGTTAGGCTTTAAGGTTAGGGGTTAGGGTTTCGGTTAGAGTTAGGGTTAGGGTTAGTGTTAGGGTAGGGTTACCGCATAGGGTTACGGTTACGGATAGCTTTAGATTTAGGATTAGTGATATGACTAAGGTTAGGTTTAGGGTTAGGTTTCTGATTTGGATTATCTTATGGTGAGAGTTAGGGTTAGGGTTAGGGTTAGGGTTATGTTTTGGATTATGTTAGGGTGAATTTAGGGGTGAAGTTAGGGTGAAGGGTTGTGTAGGTTTAGGGTTTGGATTAGGTTAGTGTGAGAGTTAGCTTTAGCATTAGGGTTAAGGTTAAGCATTGCATTATCATTAGGTTTAGTGTTAGGGTTTGGATTAGGTTAAGGTGAGAGTTAGGGTTAGTGTTAGGGTGAGGGTTAGTGTTAGCATTAGGGTTAGGGTCAGGTATAGCTTGTTACTGTAGTTAATACGAAAGAACAGTAGCATTTCTCATTGCACAATTGTCTTCATGAGTTGTATGTAAATCGACTGTGGCATCAATGTCAGTCACGCTGCTGAGAAAAATATGTGTCACATCTGTACTGACCGCTTGCTTTCCCAAAGAAACCACAGTAGGTTTCCTGGTAGTTTTGGGTTAAGGTTAGCGATAGGTTTAGGGTTAGATTTAGGGTTAGTGTTAGGGTTAGGGTTAGGGTTAGGGGTTAGGGTTAGAGTGTAAGGTTTGGGTGAGAGTTAGGGTTAGAGTTAGTGTTAGTTTAGGGTTAGGGTTATGGTTAGCATTAGATTTAGGATTGGCATTATGATTAAGGTTAGGGTTAGGATTAGGCTTAGGATTTGGATTAGGTTATGTTGAGAGTTAGGGTTGGGGTTAGGGTGAAGGTTAGGGTTAGTGTGGGCCTTAGATTTAGGTTTAGGGTTAGCGTTAGCATTGGTTTAGGGTTTGGAGTAGGTTAGGGTGAAGTTAGGGGTAGGGTTAGGTTGAGGGTTAGTGTAGGGTTAGGGTTTGGATTAGGTTAGGGTGAGAGTGTTAGCATTAGGCTGAGGGTTAGGGTTAGTGTTAGGGTTAGAGTTAGGGATAGGGTTGTGGTTAGGGTTTGCATTAGTGTTAGTGATAGGGTTAGGTTTTGGATTAGGTTAGGGTGAGAGTTAGGGTTAGTGTTAGGGTGAGGGTTAGGTCTAGGATTAGGTTTCAGTTTAGGGCTAGGACTACGGTGAGGCTTAGGGTTAGGGTTATGATTAGGGCTAGTGTTATGGTTATTGTGAAGGTTTGGTTAATCATTCTGATTAAGGTTATGAGTAGGGCTAGGATTACTGTTAGTTTAGTGTTAGGTCTATGGTTAAGGTTAGGGTTAGAGGTAGGGTTACATGTATGTTTAGTCTTAGGTTCGGGTTATGTGCTGCGGGCTCCTTTCATAGCAAGATGTCTTCCTGGCATCTTTCCTGTCTCTCCCTTTGAAGTGGCTGCCACAAATGCCCTAACATAAACATGGCCTCTGGCTCTAAGCAGACCATGCCTTCCTGTGTGATTTTTCCAGGTGGCCAGCAGTCTAGCAGTGTGGCAGAAATCCACTTCCACATGTAAATAGAATGCCTCACAAAGCATCTAACAGCCAAAGCTTTTACCACTACCCCCATGGTATAAAAATATCCTTGCCTTCTCTTAATATTGGGGGATTGGGTCAGAGACTGGATCCCAGAGATTGGGTCCCAGAGAGAATAAAGCTGTAAGCACAGACTGAGCTGAGCATTGAGTCTTGTGTACCGGCGACCTGATCCCCCCAGGAGGGCAGCACTCTCCGTTACCGACCCACGGACACTAGCTTTTGCCGTCTCCGTACTCCTTCCCTGCGTGGCTCAGTGGCCAGGAGCCTCGAATCCTTAGAAAGGGTACACAGGTGAAATAGAGACGGGATTCTGGCTGGACAATGCTCCAGTAGCAGAGTAAGCTCTCAGCACCAGAGAAGTTGCAACAGCCACCAGCTGTCGCCAACTCCAGAGACACGGGGCCGAGCTGCCAGGAAAGCCTGCAGGGCACCCTCTGCTCCCGGAGCCGCAGCTTCCCAGAGAAGTCTGTGGATCTGCTGTGCCGCTCCTGGAGCTGCGGCTTCCCAGAGCAGTCTGTGGATCCACAGGGAGTGAGAGCACCCTGCGCCCAGAGAGAGCGCAGTCTCCCCATAATATGTAAACAGACTGTAGCATCAATGTCAGTCAGGTTTCTGAGAAAAATATGGGTCACATCTGTACTAAGTCCTTGCTTTCCTATAGAAAGCAAAGTAGGTTTTCTCGTAGTGGTTGGGTTAGGTTTAGCGATAGGGTTAGGGTTAGGTTTAGAGTTAGTGTTAAGGTTACAGTTAGGGTTAGCGTTAGTGTTAGTGTAGAGTTAGGTTTTGGGTTAGTGTTAGTGTTAGGGTTATGGGTTAGGGTTAGTGTTAGGTTCAGGGGTTAGGGTTAGGGTTATGGCTAGGGCTAGGAAAAGTGCTAGGACTAGGACTAGGGCAAGGGATAGGCCTTGTTTTGGGGTTGGGCTTGTGCTTGGGTTTGTCATATGGGTAGGTGTAGTGTTAGGGTTAGTGTTAGGGTTATTGATAGAGTTAACGTTAGGTTTTGGATTAGGTTAGGGTGAGAGTTAGGTTTAGGGTTAGGGTTAGGGTGAGAGTTAGGGTTAGTGTTAGGGTTAGGGTTAGGGGTAGGGTTAGGGTTAGGGGTAGGGTTAGGGTTAGGGGTAGGGTTAGGGTTAGGGGTAGGGTTAGGGTTAGGGGTAGGGTTAGGGTTAGGGGTAGGGTTAGGGTTAGGGGTAGGGTTAGGGTTAGGGGTAGGGTTAGGGTTAGGGGTAGGGTTAGGGTTAGGGGTAGGGTTAGGGTTAGGGGTAGGGTTAGGGTTAGGGGTAGGGTTAGGGTTAGGGGTAGGGTTAGGGTTAGGGGTAGGGTTAGGGTTAGGGGTAGGGTTAGGGTTAGGGGTAGGGTTAGGGTTAGGGGTAGGGTTAGGGTTAGGGGTAGGGTTAGGGTTAGGGGTAGGGTTAGGGTTAGGGGTAGGGTTAGGGTTAGGGGTAGGGTTAGGGTTAGGGGTAGGGTTAGGGTTAGGGGTAGGGTTAGGGTTAGGGGTAGGGTTAGGGTTAGGGGTAGGGTTAGGGTTAGGGGTAGGGTTAGGGTTAGGGGTAGGGTTAGGGTTAGGGGTAGGGTTAGGGTTAGGGGTAGGGTTAGGGTTAGGGGTAGGGTTAGGGTTAGGGGTAGGGTTAGGGTTAGGGGTAGGGTTAGGGTTAGGGGTAGGGTTAGGGTTAGGGGTTAGGGTTAGGGTTAAGGTTAAGATTAAGAGGTAGTGCTAGGGCTAGGTTTAGGGTTAGGGTTAGGGTGAGAGTTAGGGTTAAGGTTAGTGTTAGGATTAGGGTTAGTGTTAGGGTTAGGGTTAGGGGTTAGGGTTAGGGTTAAGGTTAAGATTATTGTCATGGTTAGGTGTTAGGGTTATGGTTATGGTTATGGTTAGGGTTCGCATTCTGTATTAGGGATTAGTTTAGGGTCAGGGTTAATTTTAGTGTTAGAGTTAGGGGTTGGGGTTAGTTTTTGGGTTAGGGTTAGGGTTAGTGTTGGGTTAGGATTAGAGTTAGGGTTAGTGTTAGGGTTAGTGTTTTAGGGTTAGGGTTAGTGTTAGGGTTAGGTGTCAGGGTTAGGGTTAGGGTTAGTGTTAGGGTTAGTTTTTTAGGGTTAGGGTTAGTGTTAGGGTTAGGTGTTAGGGTTAGGGTTCT
>NW_008330761.1:26130-27821 GCF_000622305.1 Nannospalax galili
TTACTTACTGTAGTTACAAAGAAAGAGCAGTAGCATTTCTCATTTAAGAAAAGTCTTTATGAGTTGTATGTAAAAGGAATGGCATCAATGTCAGTCATGTTGCTTAAGAAAATTGTGTGTTACATCGATTAATAAGTTCTTGCTTTTCCACAGAATGCACAGTAGGTTTTCTTGCAGGTTTTGGGTTAGACTTAGAGATAGGTTTAGTGTTAGTGTTAGTGTTAGTGTTAGTGTTAGTGTTAGGATTAGTGTTAGGGTTAGGGTTAGGGTTAGGTTTAGGTTTAGTGTTTGGGTTAGGTTTAGGGTTAAGGATAGGGTTAGGATTATGGTTAGTGTTAGGTTTAGGTATAGGGTTAGGAGTGGGGATAGGCTTAGGTTTAGGGTTAGGGATAGGTTATGAGGGTTAGTGATAGAGTTAGGATTAGGATTAGGGTTAGCGTTAGTATATGGTTCGATTTTGGATTAGGTTATGGTGAGAGTTATGATTTGCTTTGAGGATATGGTTCGATTTTGGATTAGGTTATGGTGGGAGTTATGATTTGCTTTGAGGTGAGGGTTAGGGTTTGTGTTATGGTTAGAGATAGGGATAGAATTAGGGTTAGTTTTAGAGTTATGGTTAGTTTAAGGTTAGGGTTTGCGTTAGCTTAAGGGTTAGGGTTAGGGTTTGGATTAGGTTAAGATGAGAGTTAGGGTTAGCATTAGGGTTAGGGTTAGGGTCAGGTATAGTTTGTTACTGTAGTTAAAATGAAAGAACAGTAGCATTTCTCATTTCACAAAGGTCTTTATGAGTTGTATGTCAAAGGACTGTGGCATCAATTTCAGTCAGGCTGCTGTGAAAAGTATGTGTCACATCTGTACTAAGTGCTTGGTTTCCCAAAGAAAGCACAGTAGCTTTTCTGGTAGTGTTTGTGTTAGGGTTAGCGATAGGGTTAGGTTTAGGTTTAGGGCGAGTGTTATGGTTAGGGTTAGCGTTAGGTTTAGAGTTAGGGGTTAAGTTTAGGGTTTAGGGTTTGTGCAAGATTTAGGGTTAGGGTTAGTGTAAGGGTAGGCTTACTGTTATGGTTAGCTTTAGATTTAGGATTAGTGATGTGACTAAAGTTAGGTTTAGGGTTACGTTTAGGATTTCGATTAGCTTATGGTGAAAGGGTTAGGGTTAGGGTGAAGTTTAGGGTTAGGTTTAGGGTTATGGTTTGGATTATATTAGGGTGAAGTTATGGGCAAAGTTAGGATGAAGGGTAGTGTAGGGTTAGGGTTTGGATTAGGATAGTGTGAGAGTTAGCTTTATCATTAGGGGGAGGGTTAGGGATAGTGTTAGGGTTGGAGTTAGGGATAGGATTAAGGTTAGTTTTAGAGTTAAGGTTAGGGTTACGGATTGCATTATCGTTAGGTTTAGGGTTAGGATTTGGATTATGTTAGGGTGAGAGTCAGAGTTAGCGTTAGGGTGAGGGTTAGTGTTAGCATTAGGGTTAGGGTCAGGTATAGCTTGTTAATGTAGTTAAAATGAAAGAACATTAGCATTTCTCATTTCACAAAGGTCTTCATGAGTTGTATGTAAAACGATTGTTGCATCAATGTCAGTCATATTGCTGAGAAATATATGTGTCACATCTGTACTAACTGCTTGCTTTCCCAAAGAAATCACAGTAGGTTTTCTGGTAGTGTTTGGGTTAGGGTTAGCGATAGGGTTAGGG
>NW_008330761.1:27840-51057 GCF_000622305.1 Nannospalax galili
GTTAGGGTTAGAGGGTAGGGTTTGGGCGAGAGTTAGGGTCAGTGTTAGTGTTAGGGTAGGGTTATTGTTATGTTTAGCGTTACATTAAGTATTGGCGTTATGATTAGGGTTAGGTTAGGTTTAGGATTAGGCTTAGGATTTGGTTTAGTTTATGGTGAGCATTAGGGTTAGGGTTAGGGTGAAGGTTAGGTTTAGCTTCAGCCTTAGGTTTAGGGTTAGACTTAGGGTTAGGGATGTGTTACGGTTTGGATTAGGTTAGGGTGAAGTTAGGGGTAGGGTTAGGTTGAGGGTTAGTGTATGGTTAGTGTTTGGATTCGGTTAGGGTGAAAGTCTTAGCATTAGGGTGAGGGTTAGGGTTAGGGTTAGTGTTAGGGTTAGAGTTAGGGATAGGGTTGGGGTTAGGGTTAGGGTTAGGGTTAGTGTTAGGGTTAGAGTTAGGGATAGGGTTGGGGTTAGGGTTAGGGTTAGGGTTAGTGTTAGGTTTAGGGTTAGCATTAGCATTGGGGTTAGGGTTAGGTTATGGTTGTTACTCTATTTAAAATGAAAGAACAGTAACATTTCTCATTTGAGTTCTATGTAAAAGGACTGTTGCATCAATATCAGTCAGGTTACTGAGAATAATATGTGTTACGTCTGTACTAAGTGCTTGCTTTCCCATAGAAAGCAAAGTAGGTTTTCTCGTAGTGTTTGTGTTAGGGTTAGTGATATGGTTAAGGTTAGGTTTAGGGTTAGTGTTAAGGTTACAGTTAGGGTTAGGGTTAGTCTTAGGGTAGGGTTAGGTTTAGGGTTAGTGTTAGTCTTAGGGTTATAGGTTAGGGTTAGGGTTAGGTTCAGAGATTAGGGTTAGGTTTATGGCTAGGGCTAGGAGAAGTGGTAGGACTAGGACTAGGGCAAGGGATAGGCCTGGTTTGGGGTTTGGGCTTAGGCTTGGGCTTGGGGTTGTCATAGGGGTAGGTTTAGTGTTAGGGTTAGTGTTAGGGTTCTTGATAGAGTTAGGTTTAGGTTTAGGTTTTGGATTAGGTTAAGGTGAGAATAAGGTTTAAGGTTAGGGTTAGTGTTAGGATTAGCATTAGGGTTAGTGTTAAGGTCAGGTATAGGGTTACAGTGAGGGTTAGGGTTAGTTTTTGCGTTAGGGTTAGGGTTAGGGTGAGGGTTAGCATTAGGGACAGGGATAGTGTTAGGGTTTGGGATAGGTATTTGCTGTAGTTAGGTTTAGGGTTAAGTTTAGGTTTAGGGTTGAGGTTGGGGATATCAAGGGTTAGGATTGTGCTTAGGGTTAGAGTTAGGGTCTGGATTAGGGTTAGCATTAGTGTTTGGATTAGGTTAGGGTGAGAGTTAGGGTTAGGGTTAGGTGTTAGCATTAAGGTTAGGGTTTGGGGTTGGGGTTAGTGTTAGGGTTAGGGTTTGGATTTGGTTAGGGTGAGAGTTAGGGTTATCGTTAGTGTTAGGATTAGGGTTAGCGTTAGGGTTAGGGTTTGGAGTTAGCGTTGGCATTAAGTTTATTGTCATGGTTAGGTGTTAGGGTTAGGGTTAGGGGTTAGGGTTAGGGTCAGGTTTAGCATTCTGTGTTAGGGGTTAGTTTAGGGTCAGGGTTAAGGTTAGTGTTGGAATTAGCGGTTGGGGTTAGGGTTAGTTTGGGGGTTAGGGTTAGGGTTAGTGTTAGGTTTAGCATTAACATTAGGGTTAGGTTTAGGTTAAGGTTACAGTTAGGGCTAGTGTAGGTGATGGTTAGCGTTAAGGTTACTGTTAAGGTTAGGTGTTATGGTTTGGCTTATGATTAGGGTTAGGCATAGTCACTTACTGTAGTTAAAATGAAAAAAACAGTAGAATTTCTCATTTCACAAAGGTCTTTATCAGTTGTATGTAAAAGGACTGTGACATCAATGTCAGTCAGGTTGCTCAGAAAAATATGTGTCACAGCTGTTCTAAGTGTATGCTTTCACATAGAAAGCACAGTAGGTTTTCTGGTAAGGTTTGGGTTACAGTTATCAATAGGGTTAGGGGTAGGTTTACGGTTACGGGTACAGTTAGGGTTAGGGTTAGGGTTATGGTTAGGGTTACTGTTAGGGGTAGGTTTAGTCTTAGGATTAGGGTTAGGGTTAGTGTTAGCGTTAGGGTTAGGTTAGGATTAGGGTTACAGTTTTCTATAGTTGTTAGGGGTTAGGCAATAGTGTTTTCTGGTAGTTTTGGGTTAAGTTTAGCAATAGGGTTAGGGTTAGGTTTAGGGTTTGTGTTAGGGTTAGGGTTAGGGTTTGGGGTTAGGGTTAGAGTTTAGGGTTTGGGTGAGAGTTAGGGTTTCTGTTAGTGTTAGGGTAGCGTTAGGGTTATGGTTAGTGTTAGATTTAGAATTGGCGTTATGATTAGTGTTAGGGTTAAGATTAGGCTTAGGATTTGTTTAGGGTTAGACTTAGGGTTAGGGTTGTGTTAGTGTTTGGATTAGGTTAGGGTGAAGTTAGGGGTAGGGTTATGTTGAGGGTTAGTTTAGGGTTACGGTTTGGATTAGGTTAGGGTGAGAGTATTAGCATTTGGGTGAGGGTTAGGGTTAGTGTTAGGGTTAGAGTTAGGGTTAGGGTTGTGGTTAGGGTTAGGGTTAGGGTTTGTGTTAGTGCTAGTGAGAGGGTTAGGTTTTGGATTAGGTTAGGGTGAGAGTTAGGATTAGCATTAGGGTGAAGGTTAGTGTTAGCGTTACGGATAGGGTCAGGTATTGGTTGTTACTGTATTTAAAATGAAAGAACAGTAGCATTTCTCATTTCACAAAGGTCTTTATGAGTTGTATGTAAAAGGACTGTTGCATCAATGTCAGTCAGTTTACTAAGAAAAATATGTGTCACCTCTGTACTAAATGCTTGCTTTCCTATAGAAACCAAAGTAGGTTTTCTGGTAGTGCTTGGGTTAGGGTAAGTGATAGGGTTAGGGTTAGGTTTACGGTTAGTGTTAATTTTACAGTTAGGGTTAGGGTTAGTCTTAGGGTAGGGTTAGGTTTAGGGTTAGTGTTAGTCTTAGGGTTATGGGTTAGGGTTAGTGTTAAGTTCAGGGGTTAGGGTTATGGTTATGACTAGGGCTAGGACAAGTGCTAGGACTAGGACTAGGGCAAGGGATAGGCCTGGTTTTGGGGTTAGGCTTGGGCTTGGGCTTGGGGTTGTCATATGGGTAGGTTTAGTATTAGCGTTAGTGTTGGGGTTATTGATAGAGTTAGGGTTAGGTTTTGGATTAGGTTAGGGTGAGAGTTAAGTTTAGGCTTAGGGTTAGTGTTAAGATTAGCATTGGGGTTAGTGTTAAGGGTACATTTAGGGTTAGAGTGAGGGTTAGGGTTAGTGTTTGGTTTAGGGTTAGGGTTAGGGTGAGTCTTAGCATTAGTGAGAGGGATAGGGTTAGGGTTTGGGATAGGTATTTACTGTAGTTAGGGTTAGAGTTAGGTTTAGGTTTAGGGTTGAGGTTGGGGGTATCAAGGGTTAAGATTAGGTGTATGGTCAGGGTTAGGGTTAGGGTCTGGATTAGGGTTAGGTTTAGGGTTTGGATTAGGTTAGGGTGAGAGTTAGGGTTAGGGTTAGAGTTACGGTTAGGTGTTAGGGTTAGGGTTAGGGTAAGGGTTAGGTTTAAGGTTAGGTATAGTTACTTACTGTAGTTAAAATGAAAAAACACTAGAATTTCTCATTTCACAAAGGTCTTTATGAGTTGTATGTAAAGGGGCTGTGGCATGAATGTCAGTCATGTTGCATTACAAATATATGTGTCACATCTGTTACTATGTGCTTACTTTCCCATAGAAAGCAGAATAGGTTTTCTGTTATGGTTTGGGTTAGGGTTAGCGATAGGGTCAGGGTTAGTTTTAGGGTTAGGGTTATGGTTATGGTTAGGGCTTAGGGGTTAGTGTTAGGGTTAGTGATAGGGTTAGTCTTAGGATTATGCTAGTGTTTATGGTTAGAATTAGGCTTAGGGTTATGTTTAGGGTTAGATTTAGGGTCATGGTTACCGTTTGGGTTAGGTGTTAGGGGTCAGGTGATAGTGTTAGGCGTAGGGATAGGGTTAGGGTTACAGTTACGGTTAGGAGTTAGGGGTTAGTGTTAGGATTTGGGATATGGTTAGTGTTAAGATTAGGGTTAGGGTTTAGGGTTAGATTTAGGGTTAGGGTTAGGTTTAAGGTTAGGATTATGGTTAGCGTTAGGTGTTAAGGGTTTGGCAATAATGATAGGCTTATGGAGAGAGTTAGGCTAGGGTTAGGGGTTAGGGTTATGGTTACAGATAGGGTTAGGGTTAGGATCAGGTTTGGGTGAGAGTATTATTAGCGTTAAGGTGAAGTTTCGATTTAGCATTAGGTTTACTGTTAGTGTTAGGATTATAGTTAGAGTTTGGATTATGTTAGGGTGAAATTTAGGATTAGTGCTAGGATGAGGGTTAGGGTTAGGGATAGGTACTTACTGTAGTTAAAAAGAAAGAACAGTAGCATTTCTCATTTAAGAAAAGTCTTTATGAGGTGTATGTAAAAGGACTGGCATCAATGTAAGTCAGGGTGCTTAAGAAAATTATGTGTCACATCTATTACTAAGTGCTTGCTTTTCCACAAAATGCACAGTATGTTTTCTTGTAGGTTTTGAGTTAGAGTTAGCCATAGGTTTAGAGTTAGGTTGCTAGTGTTAGGGTTAGGTATAGAGTGAGGGTTAGGGTTAGGTTTAGGGTTAGCGTTAGGGTTAGGTATAGTTTGTGGCTAGGGTTAGGGTTTGGATTATATAAGGATGAGCATTAGGAGTAGGGTTAGGCTGAGGGTTAGGGTAGGGTTAGGGTTTAGATTAGGTTAGTGTGAGAGTTAAAGTTAGCATTAGCGTGAGGGTTAGTGATAGAGTTAGGATTAGGATTAGGGTTAGGGTAGGGTTAGGTTTTGGATTAGGTTAGGGTGAGAGTTAGGGTTAGCATTGAGGTGTTGGTTAGAGTTAGTGTTAGGGTTAGAGATAGGGATAGGGTTAGGCTTAGTTTTATGGTGTAGGGTTCGATTACTGTTAGGGTTTTCCTTAGCATTAGGGTTACGTTTAGGGTTCGGATTATGTTAAGATGAGAGTTAGGGTTAGCGTTAGGGTGATGGTTAGTGATAGCGTTAGGGTTAGGGTTAGGGTCAGGTACAGGTTGTTACTGTAGCTAAATGAAAGAACAGTTGGATTTCTCATTTTACAAAGGTCTTTATGAGTTGTATGTCAAAGGATTGTGGCATCAATTTCAGTCAGGCTGCTGAGAAAAATATGTGTCACATCTGTAGTAAGTGTTTGGTTTCCCAAAGAAAGCACAGTAGGTTTTCTGGTAGTGTTTTGGTGAGGGTTAGCAATAGGGTTAGATTTAGGTTTAGGGTTAGTGTTTGGGTTAGGGTTAGCATTAGGGTTAGGGTTAGGGGTTAGAGTTAGGGGTTAGAGTTAGGGGTTAGAATTAGGGTTAGGGTTAGGGTTTGGATTAGGTTAGGGTGAATTTTAGGGGTAGGTTTAGGGTGAGGGTTAGGGCAGGGTTAGGGATCAGAGAATTAGGGTTAGTGTTAGGGTGAGGGTTAGGGTGTGGGTTAGGGTAGGGTTAGGGTTTGGATTAGGTAAGGGTGAGAGTTAGGGGTAGGGTTAGGGTGAGGGTTAGGGCACGGTTAGGGATTGGAGAATTAGATTTAACGTTAGGGTGAGGGTTAGGGTTAGTGTTAGGGTTAGAGTTAGGTATAGGGTTAGGGTTAGGGTTAGGGTTTGCGTTAACATTAGCATTATGGTTAGGTTTTGGATTAGGTTAGGGTGAGATTTAGGGTTAGCATTAGGGTGAAGGTTAGTGTTAGCATTAGGGTTAGGGTCAGGTATAGGTTGTTACTGTAGTTAAAATGAAAGAACAGTAGCATTTCTCATTAAACAAAGGTCTTTAAGAGTTGTATGTAAAAGGACTGTGGCATCAATGTCAGTCAGGTTGCTGAGAAAAATATGTGTCACATCTGTACTAAGTCCTTTCTTTCCCATAGACAGCACAGTGGGCTTTCTGGTAGTGTTTGGGTTAGGGTTAGCAATATCGTTAGGGTTAGGTTTAGGGTTAGTGTTAGGGTTATGTTTATTCTTAGGGGTTAGGGTTAGGGGTTAGGGTTTGTGTTAGGGTTTGGGTTAAGGTTAGTGTTTTGGTAGGGTTAGAGTTATGGTTAGCATTAGATTTAGGATTAGCGTTATGATTTGGGTTAGGTTTAGGGTTAGGTTTAGGATTTGGATTAGGTTATGGTGAAAGTTAATGTTAAGGTTAGGGTGAAGATTAGGGTTAGCGTTAGCCTTAGGTTTAGGTTTAGGGTTAGGATTAGCATTGGTTTAGGGTTTGGATTATGTTAGGGTGAAGTTAGAGATAGAGTTAGTGTGATGGCTAGTGTAGGGTTAGGGTTTGGATTAGGTTAGGGTGAGAGGTAGCTTTAGCATTAGGGTGACGGTTAGGGTTAGTGTTAGGGTTAGTGTTAGGGATAGGTTTATGGTTAGTTTTAGGGTTACGGTTAGGATTAGGGTTTGCATTAGCATTAGGGTTAGGGTTAGGTTTTGGATTATTTTAGGGTGAGAGTTAGGGTTAGCGTTAGGGTGAGGGTTAGTGTTAGCGTTAGGGTCAGGGTCAGGTATACGTTGTTACTGTAATTAGAACGAAATAAGAGTAGCATTTCTCATTTCACAAACGTCTTTCTAATTTGTATGTAAAAGGACTGTGGCATCAATGTCAGTCAGGTTGCTGAGAAAAATGTGTCACATCTGTATTAATTCCTTGCTTTCCCAAGAAAGCACAGTAGCTCTTCTGGTATTGTTTTGGTTAGGGTTAGCGATAGGGTTAGGGTTAGGTTTAGGGTAAGTGTTAGGGTTAGGGTTAGGGTTGAGTTAGGCTTTGGATTAGGTTAGGGTGAGAGTTAGGTGTACGGTTCAGGTGAGGATTTACGTTGGGTTAGGGTTTGGATTAGGTTAGGGTGAGAGATATTGGTAAGGTTAGGGTGAGGGTTAGGGTCTGGTTATGGTGAGGTTTTTGGTAGGGTTAGGGTTTGGATTGTTAGGGTTGGCGTTAGGGTGAGGGTTAGGGTTAGTGTGAGCGTTAGAGTTAGGGATAGGGTTAGGGTTAGTTTTAGTGTTAGGCTTAGGGTTAAGGTTTGCATTAGCGTTAGGGTTAGGGTTAGGATTTGGATTAGGTTAGGGTGAGAGTTGGGGTAGGGTTAGGGTGAGGGTTAGGGCAGGGTTAGGGATTGGATAATTAGGGTTAGCTTTAGGGTGAGGGTTAGGATTAGTGTTAATGGTAGGGTTAGAGTTAGGGATAGGCTTAGGGTTAGGGTTAGCGTTAGGGTTTGCGTTAGTTTTAGGGTTAGGGTTAGGTTTTGGATTAGGTTAAGGTGAGAGTTAGGGTTAGAGTTAGGGTGAAGGTTAGTGTTAGCATTAGTGTTAGGGTTAGGGTTAGGATCACGTATAGTTTGTTACTGTAGTTAAAATGAAAGAACAGTAGCATTTCTCATTTCAGAAAGGTCTTTATTAGTTATATGTAAAAGGACTGTGGCATAAATGTCAGGTTGCTGAGAAAATTATGTGTGACATCTGTATTAAGTCCTTGGTTTCCCATAGACAGCACAGTTTTCTGGTAGTGTTTGGATTAGGGTTAGCAATATGGTTAGGGTTAACTTTAGGGTTAGTGTTAGGGTTAGAGTTAGGGTTAGGGTTAGTGTTAGCATAGGGTTAGGTTTGGGATTAGGGTTAGGGTTAGGTTTAGGGGTTAGGGTTAGGTTTAGGGCTAGGGCTAGGACAAGGGGTAGGGCTAGGACTAGGGAAAGGGTTAGGGCTGGTTTTGAGGTTGGGCTTGGGGTTGGGGTTGGGGTTGGCGTAGGGGTAGGGGTAGGCTTAGGGTTAGTGTTAGGGTTATTGATAGGGTTAGGCTTAGGGTTTGGATTAGGTTAGGGTGAGAGTTAGGGTTAGCGTTAGAGTGAGGGTTAGGATTAGCATTAGGGTTAATGTTAAGGTTAGGTTTAGGGTTATGGTTAGGGTTAGGGTTAGTGTTCGGGTTACCTTTAGGGTTATGTTCAGGGTTAGGCTTAACATGAGGGACCGGGTTATGATTAGAGTTTTGGATAGGTATTTAGTATACTTAGGGTGAGGGTTCGGTTTAGGGTTATGGTTGGGGTTGGGGTTATCAAGCCTTAGGATTAGGTTTAGGGTTATGGACTGCATTAGGGGTAGTGTTAGGGTTTGGATTAGGTTAGGGTAAGAGTTAGGGTTAGGGTTATGGTGAGGGTTATGGTAGGGTTAGTGTTTGGATTATGTTAGGGTAAGAGTTACGTTTAGCGTTAGGGTGAGGGTTATTGTTAAAGTTACTGTTAGGGATAGGTTTTGGGTAGGATTAGGATTAGGGTTAGCATTAGGATGAGGATTATGTTTAGCATTAAAATTAGGGTTAGGGTAGGTACTTGCTGTAGTTAAAATTAAAGAACAGTAGCATTTTTCATCACAATGGTCTTTATGAGTTTTATGTAAAAGGAGTGTGGCATCAATGTCCCTCAGGTTACTTAAGAAAAATGTGTGTCACATCTGTTACTAAGTCCTTGCTTTCCCATAGAAAGCACAGTAGGTTTTCTGGTAGTATCTGAGTTAGGGTTAGTGATAGGTTTAGTGTTGGGTTTAGGGTTAGGGTTAGGGGTTAGTTTTAGGGGTTAGGGTTAGTGTTAGTGTTAGTGTTAGTGTTAAGGTAGGGTTAGGGTTACGTTTGGTTTAGGAGTTAGCGTTAGGGTTAGAGTTAGTGTTAGGTCTAGTGTTAGGGGTTAGGGGTTAGGTTAGCATGTTAGGGTTAGGGTTAGGGTTACTGATTAGGGTTAGTGTTAGGGCTGGGGCTAGGACAAGGTCTAGGGCTAGGTCAAAGGTTAGGGCTGGCATTGGGCTTGGGTTGGTGTTGGGCTTGGGGTTGGCATAGGAGTAAGGTTAGTGTTAGGTTTGGGGTTAGGGTTAAGGTTAGGGTTAGTGTAAGGATGAGAGTTAGGGTTAAGGTTAGAGTTTGGTTAAGGTTAAGGTTAGCGTTATGTTCAGGGTTAGGGTAGGGTTAGCGTTAGGCTCAGTGTTAGGGGAGGGTTAGGGTTAAGGTTAGTGTTAGGGTTATGTGTTGGGCCTGGGTTAGGTTTAAGGTTAGGGTTAGTGTTAGGGTTAGGGTTAGCATGGGGGTTAAGGGTAATTTTAGGGTCAGGGTTAAGGTTAGTGTTAGGGTAGGTTTAGTGTTATGGTATTAGGGGAGGTTTAGGGTTAGGATAAGGGTTGGGTGTTAGACTAGGGTTAGGGTTAGGTTTGAGGCAGGGTTAGGGTTATGGTTAGGGTCAGGAATAGGGTTAGGTGTTAGGGTCAGGTTTAGGGTTAGGGTTAGTGTTAGGGTTAAGGTTAGCATTAGGGGTTAGTGTTTAGTTTAGGGTTAGGGTTAAGGTTAGGCTTATGGTTAGGGGTTGGGGTTAGGGTTAAGGTTAGGCTTATGGTTAGGGGTTGGGGTTAGGGTTAGTTTTAGGGTAAAGGTTTGGGTTAGGGTTAGGGTTCGTGTTAAGGTTAGGGTTAGAATGAGTGTTAGAGTTAGCGTAGGGTTAGGTTTAGAGTTAGTGTTAGGAGAGGGTGAGTGTTAAGTTTAGTGTTAGGGTTAGATGTTAGGGTTAGCGTTAGTTTTAGGGTTAGGGTTAGGGTGAGAGTTAAGTTTAGGGATAGTCACTTACTGTAGTTAAAATGAAAAAACAGTAGAATTTCTCATTTCACAAAGGTCTTTATGATTTCTATGTAAAGGAACTGTGGGATGAATGTCAGTAATGTTGCTTAATAAAAATATATGTCACATCAGTTACCGAGTGCTTGCTTTCCCATAGAAACCGCAGTAGATTTTCTGGTATGGTTTCAGTTAGGGTTAGTGATAGGTTTACGGTTAGGTTTAGGGTTAAGGTTACGGTTAGGGTTAGGGGTTAGAGGTTAGTGTTAGGTTTAGGCATAGGTTTAGTTTTAGGATTAGGGTTAGATTTAGGGTTAGGGGTTGGTGTTAGGGTTAGGGTTAGGGTTAGTGTAAGGGTTAGCATTAGGTTTAGCATTAGGGTTAGGGTTAGGGATACGGTTAGGGGAGGGTTAGGTTTAAAGTTATTGTCATGGTTAGGTGTTAGAGTTAGGGTTAGGGTTAGTGTTAGCGTTCGGTGTTAGAGGTTAGTTTAGCTTTAGGGTGAAGGTTAGTGTTAAGGTTAGGAGTTGGGGTTAGGTTTAATTTTAGGGTTAGGGTTAGGGTAGGATTATGGTTAGGGTTAGTTTTAGGTGAGGTTTAGGGTTAAGGTTAGTGTTAGGGTTAGGTGTTAGGGTTAGGGTTAGGGTAGGGTTAGGGATAGTCAGTTACTGTAGATAAAATGAAAAAAACAGTAGAATTTCTCATTTCACAAAGTCTTTATGAGTTGTATGTGAATGGACTATGGCATCAATGTCAGTAAGGTTGCTTAAGAAAAATATGTGTCACATCTGTTACTGAGTGATTGCTTTCCCATAGAAAGCACAGTAAGTTTTCTGGTAGGGTTTTGGTTTGGGTTAGCGATAGGGTTAGCTTTAGGTTTAGGCTTAGGGTTGCGGTTAGGGTTAGGGGTTGGGGTTAGGGTTAGGGTTAGGGTTAGGATTAGGGTTAGGGTTAGTGTTAGGTTTAACGTTAGGTTTAGCATTAGGGTTAGGGTTAGGGTTACGGTTAGGGGAGGGTTAGGGTTAAGGTTAATGTCATGGTTAGGTTTTAGGGTTAGAGTTACGGTTGGAGTTGGGGTTAGGGTTAGGGTTAACGTTAATGTTAAGGTTAGGGTTTGGGGTTTGGTTTAGTTTTAGGGTTAGTGTTAGGGTTAGTGTTAATATTAGGGTTAACGTTAGGATTAGGGTTAGGGTAGGATTACACTTTGGGTTAGTTTTAGGGGAGGGTTAGGGTTAAGCTTAGTGTTAGGGTTAGGTGTTAAGGTTAAGGTTAGAGTAGGGTTAGGGATAGTCGCTTACTGTAGTTAAAACGAAAATTCAGTAGAATTTCTCATTTCACAAAGTCTTTATGAGTTGTATGTAAATGGGCTGTGGCATCAATGTCACTAAGGTTGCTTAAGAAAAATATGTGTCACATCGGTCACTGAGTGATTGCTTTCCTGTAGAAAGCACAGTAAGTTTTCTGGCAGGGTTTGGGTTTGGGTTAGCAATAGGGTTAGCTTTAGGTTTAGGGTTAGGATAGGATTAAGAGAGGGTTAAGGTTAGGGTTAGGGCAAGGTTAGTGTTCAGGTTGGTGTTATTGTTAGGTGTTAGGGTTATGTTTATGTTAGGGTTAGGGTTAGGGTTATTGTTAAAGTTAGGGATAGTTACTGTAGTTAAAATGAAAAAACAGTAGAATTTCTCATTACACAAAGTTCTTTATGAGTTGTATGTAAAGGGACTGTGGCATCAATGTTAGTCAGGTTGCTTAAGAAAAATATGTGTCACATCTGTTACTAAGTGCTTGCTTTCCCATAGAAAGCACAGTAGGTTTTCTAGTATGGTTTGGGTTAGGGTTGGCGATAGGGTTAGTGGTAGGTTTAGGGTTAGGTTTTCGGTTAGGGTTAGGAGTTAGGGGTTAGTGTTTGGGTTAGGGATAGGGTTAGTCTTAGGATTAGGTTTAGGTTTAGGGTTAGAGTTATGGTTAGGGTTAGAGTTAGGTTTAGGGTTCGCTTTCAGGTTCACGTTAGTGTTAGGGTAGGTTTAAAGTTAGAGGTTAGGGATAGGGTGTTAGTTTTACGGTTAGGGTTTCAGGTTAGGGTTAGGGCTAGGGTTTCGGTTATGCTTTGGGTTCAGGTTAGTGTTAGTGTTAGATCTAGGGCTAGGCCTCAGGTCCGAGTTCGGGTTCGAGTTCGTGTTTGTGTTAGGGTTAGAGGTTATCATTTGGGTTCAGAATCTGGTTCAGGTTGGAACTGGGGCTGGGGCTGGGCCTGTTGTTGGGGTTGGAGTTCGTGTTGTTGTTCGGGTTAGGTTTTGGGTTTGGTTTGGTGTTCCGTTTCAGGGTCGGGTTAGGGTTCTGGTTAGGATTAGGATTTGGGTTCAGGTTCGAGTTTGGGTTCAGTTAGGGTTAGGGTTAGGGTTAGCGTTAAGTTAGGTTAGGGTTTACATTAGGTTAGGGCGAGAGTTAGGGTTAGGGTTAAAGTTAGGGTTAGGGTTAGGGCTAGGGCTAGGCCTAGGCCTAGGGGCGAGGGCTAAGGCTATGGCTAGGGTTAAGATTAAGATTAAGAGTTAAGGTTCATTCTTAGGGCTAGGGCTAGGGCTAGGTTTAGGGTTAGGATTATGGTTAGGGTTCGGGTTAAGTTTCTTGTTTGGGTTCGTGTTCGGGTTAGGGTTAGGGTTAGGGTAAGAGGTAAGGGTTAAGTTTAGGGTTAAGGTTAATGTTAAAGGTTAGGGTTAGGTTTAGGTTTAGGTTTAGTGTTAGGATGAGGGTTAGGGTTACGGGTCAGGTTTGGGCTCAGTTTCGGTTTGGAGTTCATGTACAGGTAAGCGTTCTTTTTAGGTTTAGACGTTAGTGTTAGTGTTAGCGTTGGGGTTAGTGTTCAGTTTTGGGCTAGGGTTCGGGTTATGGTTATGGTTATGGTTAGGGTTAGGCTTAGGGTTAAGGTAGGGTTAAGGTTAGAGGTTAGGGATAGGGTTAGGGTTAGGGTTAGATTTAGGGTTACAGGTTAGAGTTAGGGTTAGGGCTAGGGCTAGGTCTAGGTTTCGGGTTGCACTTCGGGTTCAGGTTAGTGTTAGGGTTAGAGCTAGGGCTAGGCCTCAGTTCTGGGTTGGGGTTCGAGTTCGTGTTCGGGTTAGGGTTAGAGGTTATCGTTAGGGTTCAGGTTCGGGTTTGGGTTGGAATTGGGGCTGTGGCTCTGGCTGCGGTTCGGGATGGGTTTGGGTTTGGGGTTGGGTTTCAGGTTCATGTTGGGTTTTGGCTTAGGGTTCGGTTTTAGGTTGGTGTTCCATTTCAGGGTCGGGTTAGGGATCTGGTCAGCATTAGGGTTTGGGTTCGTGTTCAGGTCCGGGTAGGGTTAGAGGTAGGGGTAGTGCTAGGGTTAGGGTTAGGGTTAGGCTTAAGTTTAGGGTTAGGGTTTACATTTGATTAGGGTGAGAGTTAGGGTTAGGGTTAAGGTTAGGTTTAGGTCTATGGCTAGGACTACGGGAGAGGGCTAGGGCTAGGGTTAGGGTTAAGGTTAAGGGTTAGGGCTAGGGCTAGGGATAAGTTTAGGGTTAGGGCTGGGGTTAGGGTTCGATTTCGGCTTCGATTAATCATCAGGTTTGAGTTAGGGTTAGGTTTCCGTTTCAGGTTTGGGATCCAGTTACAGTTAGAGTTAGGGCTAGGAATAGGGTTTGCTTTCGGGTTCAGGTTCAGTTTCAGGTTAAGGTTAGGGGTAGATGTTGGGTTTAGGAATACAGTTCGTGTTCGGGTTCGTGTTTGGGTTCGGTTTAGAGTTCGGTTTGGGTTTCAGGTTCATGTTGTGTTTAGGGTATGGGTTCGGGATCAGGTTCATATTAGGGATTGGGTTAGGGTTAGGGTTAGGGTTAGTGTTAGAGGTTAGGATTAGGGTTGGCGCTAGGGTTGGGGCTAAGGCTAGGTTTAGGGCTAGACTTAGGGTTCATTCTTAGGGCTAGGGCTAGGGCTAGGTTTAGGATTAGGATTAGGGTTAGGGTTCGGGTTAGGTTTCTTGTTTGGGTTCGTGTTCGGATTAGGGTTAGGGTTAGGTAAAAGGTAAGGGTTAAGTTTAGGGTTAAGGTTAATGTTAGAGATTAGAGTTAGGTTTAGTCTTAGGTTTAGGGTTAGGATGAGGGTTAGGGTTAGGGGTCGGGTTTGGGTTCGGGTTCGGTTTGGGTTTCATGTACAGGTAAGGGTTATGGTTAGGGTTAGACGTCAGTGTTAGTGTTAGTGTTAGAGTTAGGGTTAGTGTTAGGTTTTGGGCTAAGGTTCAGGTTAGGGTTAGGGTTATGGTTAGGGTTAGGTTTAGGGTTAGGGTTAGAGGTTAGGGTTAGGTTTAGGGCTAGGGTTAGGGCTAGGGCTAGGGCTAGGTCTAGGGTTCGGGTTGCGCTTCAGGTTCAGGTTAGTGTTAGTGTTAGAGCTAGGGCGAGGCCTCAGATCCATGTTCAGGTTCGAGTTCGTGTTCGGGTTAGTGTTAGAGTTTATCGTTGGGGTTAGGTTCGGGTTCGGGTTTGAACTGGGGCTGGGCCTGGGGCTGTGATTGGGGTTGGAGTTCGTGTTGTGGTTCGGGTTCGGTTTCGGTTTTGGTTTGGTGTTCCATTCCGGGGTTGGGATAGGGTTCTGGTTAGGATTAGGATTTGGGTTCAGGTTCGAGTTCGGGTCCGGTTAGGGTTAGGGTTAGGTTTAAGTTTACGGTTAGGGTTTACATTAGGTTAGGGTTAGGGTTAGGGTTAGGGTTAGGGTTAGGGTTAGGGCTAGGGCTACATTTAGGGTTAGGGCTAGGGATATGGTTCCGGTTCGAGTTGGGGTTCGGTTTAGTGTTAGAGGTTATCGTTAGGGTTTGTGTTCAGGTACAGTTTCAGTTTCAGGTTGGAGCTGGACTGGGGCTGGGGCCTTGGTTTAGGGCTGGGGATGGGTTTGGGTTTGGAGTTGAGGTTGGGGTTCGTGTTGGGTTTTGGCTTAGGGTTCGGTTTTGGGTTGGTGTTCCATTTCACGGTCAGTTTGGGGTTCTGGTCAGGATTAGGGTTTGGTTTCGGGTTCGGGTTTGGGTTCGGTTAGGGTTAGGGGTAGGGCTAGGGTTAGGGTTAGGGGTAGGGTTAGGGTTAGGGTTAGGGTTAGGGTTAGGGTTAAGGGCTAGGGGTTAGTGTTAGGGTTAGGGTTAGGGTTAGGGTTAGGGTTAGGGTTAGGGTTAGGGTTAGGGTTAGGGTTAGGGTTAGGGTTAGGGTTAGGGGTTGGGGTTACAGTTAGGGTTAGGTTTAGGGTTACTGTTAAGGGAGGGTTAGGTTTAAGGTTATTGTCATGATTAGGTGTTAGGGTTAGGGTTAGGGTTGGGGTTAGGGTTAGGGTTAGCGTTCAGTGTTAGGGGTTAGTTTAGAGTTAGGGTTAAGGTTACTGTTAAGGTTAGGGGTTGGGGTTAGGTTTAGTTTTAGGGTTAGGGTTAGGGTTAGTGTTACTGTTAGTGTTAGCGTTAGGGTTAGGGTTAGGGTAGGATTATGGTTAGGGTTAGTTTTAGGGGAGGGTTATGATTAAGCTTAGTTTTAGGGTTAGGTGTTAGGGTTAGGGTTAGGGTAGGGTTAGGGATAGTCAGTTACTGTAGATAAAATGATAAAACCGTAGAATTTCTCATTTCACAAAGTCTTTATGAGTTGTATGTAAGTGGGCTGTGGCATCAATGTCAGTAAGATTGCTAAAGAAAAATATGTGTCATATCTGTTAATGAGTGATTGCTTTCCCATAGAAAGCACAGTAGGTTTTCTGGTAGGGTTTGGGTTCGGTTTAGTGATAGGGTTAGCTTTAGGTTTAGGCTTAGGGTTACGGTTAGGGTTAGGGGTTAAGGGTTAGTGTTAGGGTTAGGGATCAGTTTAGTCTTAGGATTCAGGTTAGGCTTAAGGGTTGCTGTTAGGTTTAGGGTTAGGATTAGGGTTAGTGTTAGTGTTAGGACTAGCGTTAGGTTTAGGTTTGGGATAGGGTTAGGGTTAGGGTTAGGGTTAGTTCAAGGTTAGTGTTATGGTTAGTGTTATTGTTAGGTGTTATGGTTAGGTTTACTTTAGGGTTAGGATTAGGGTTATTGTGAAGGTTAGGGATAGTTACCGTAGTTAAAATGAAAAAACAGTAGAATTTCTCATTACACAAAGTTCTTTATGAGCTGTATGTAAAGGGATTGTGACATCAATGTTAGGTTGCTTAAGAAAAATATGTGTCACATCTGTTACTAAATGTTTGCTTTCCCATAGAAAGCACAGTATGCTTTCTGGTAGGGTTTGGGTTAGGGTTGGCAATAGGGTTAGGGGTAGGTTTAGGGTTAGGTTTTCGGTTAAGGTTAGGAGTTAGGGTTTAGTGTTAGGGATAGGGTTAGTCTTAGGATTAGTGTTAAGGTTTAGGGTTAGAGTTAGGGTTAGTTTTAGGGTTAGGGTTAGGTTTAGGGTTAGGTTCATGGTTAGGTTTAGGTGTTAGGTGTTAGGCGATAGTGTTAGGCTTACGGATTGGGTTAGGCTTAGGATTAGAGTTAGGGGTTAGTGCTCCAGTTAGCATTAGATTTAGGGTTAGGATCAGGTTCTGGTGAGAGTTAGTGTTAGTGTTAAGGTGAGGGTTAGATTTAGCGTTAGGTTTACTGTTAGTGTTAGGCTTATGGTTAGAGTTTGGATTAGGTTAGGGTGAAACTTAGGCTTAGTGTTAGGCTGAGGGTTAGGGTTCGGGCTAGAGAAAATTACTTACTTACTTACCATAGTTAAAAAGAAAGAACAGTAGCATTTCTCATTTAAGAAAAGTGTTTATGAGTTGTATGTAAAAGGACTGGCATCAATGTCAGGTTGCTTAAAAAATTATGCATCACATCTATTACTCAGTTCTTGCTTTTCCACAGAATGCACAGTAGGTTTTCTTGTAGGGTGTGGGTTAGAGTTAGTGATAGGTTTAGTGTTAGTGTTAGGGTTAGTGTTATTGTTAGGGTTAGGTTTTTGGTTAGCGTCAGGGTTAGGGTTAGTTTATGGTTAGGGTCAGGGTTTGTATTATATAAGGATGAGAGTTAGGGGTAGGGTTAGGCTGAGGGTTAGGGTAGGGTTAGGGTTTTGATTAAGTTAGGGTGAGATTTAATGTTAGCATTATCGTGAGGGTTAGGGATAGAGTTAGGATTAGGATTGGAGTTAGGGTTAGGGTATGGTTAGGTTTTGTATCATGTTAGGGTGAGAGTTAGGGTTAGCATTCAGGTGAGCGTTATGGTTAGAGATAGGGATAGGGTTAGGGTTGGTTTTAGGGCTAGGGTTAGTTTAGTGTTATCGTTTGCGTTAGCGTTAAGGTTAGGGTTAGTGTTTGGATAAGGTTAAGATGAGAGTTAGGGTTAGCGTTAGGGTGAGGGTTAGTGTTTGCGTTAGGGTTAGTTTTATGGTCTGGTATAGGTTGTTACTCTAGTTAAATTGAAAGAACAGTAGCATTTCTCATTTCAAAAAGTTCTTTATAAGTTGTATGTGAAAGGACTGTGGCATCAATTTCAGTCAGTCTGCTGAGAAAAATATTTGTCACATCTGTACTAAGTGCTTGCTTTCCCAAAGAAAGCAAAGTAGGTTTTCTGGTAGTGTTTGGGTTAGGGTTAGTTATAGGGTTATGGTTAGGTTTAGGGTTAGTGTTAGGGTTAGGGTTAGCGATAGGGGTTAGGGTTAGTGTTAGAGTTAGGGTTAGGGTAAGGGTTAGGTTAGGGTTTGGATTAGGTTAGGGTGAGAGATAGGGAGGGCTTTAAGGTGCTCTTTTAGGTTAGGTTAGGGTTTGGATTAGGTTAGGGTGAGAGTTAGGGGTAGGGTTATGTTGAGGGTCAGGACAGTGTTAGGGATTGGAGAATTAGGGTTAGCATTAGGGTGAGGGTTAGGTTTATTGTTATGGTTAGAGTTAGGAATAGGGTTACAGTTAGGGTTAGGGTTTGTGTTAGGATTAGGGTTGGGTTGGGTTAAGGTTAGGATTGGTTATGGTGAAGTTAGGTCTAGGGTCAGGGTGAGGGTTAGAGTAGGGTTAGGGTTTGGATTAGGTTAGGGTGAGAGATAGGGAGGGGTTAGGGTGAGGGTTTAGGTTGCGTTTGGGTTTGGATTAGGTTAGGGTGAAAGTTAGGGGTAGGGTTAGGGTGATGGTTAGGGCAGGGTTAGGGATTGGAGAACTGGGGTTAGTGTTAGAGTGAGAGTTAGTGTTAGGGTTAGGATTAGGGTTAGTTTTAGGGTTAAGGTTAGGGTTAGGGTTTGTGTTAGCATTAGGGTTAGTGTTAACGTTAGGTTAGGGTGAGGGTTAGTGTTAGCGTTAGGTTTAGAGTGAGGTATAGGTTGTTACTGTAGTTAAAACGAAAGAACAGTCGCATTTCTTATTTCACAAACGTCTTTATGAGTTGTATGTAAAAGGACTGTGGCATCAATTTCAGCCAGGCTGCTGAGAAAAAAAATGTGTCACATCTGTACTAAGTGCTTGCTTTCCCAAAGAAACACAGTAGATTTTCTGGTAGTGTTTGGGTTATGGTTAGCAATAGGGTTAGGGTTAGGTTTAGGGTTAGTGTTAGGGTTATGCTTGTTCTTAGGAGTTAGGGTTAGGGGTTAGGGTTTGTGTTAGAGTTAGGGTTAGGGTTAGGGTTAGTGTTAGGGTAGGGTTAGGGTTATGGTTAGTGTCAGATTTAGGATTAGCATTATGATTAGGGTTAGGTTTAGGGTTAGGTTTAGGATTTGGATTAGGTTATGGTGAAAGTTAAGGTTAAGGTTACGGTGAAGGTTAGGGTTAGTGTTAGCCTTCGGTTTAGGTTTAGGGTTAGGGTTAGCATTGGTTTAGGGTTTGGATTAGGTTAGGGTGAAGTTAGGAGTAGGGTTAGTGTGAGGGCTAGTGTAGGGTTAGGGTTTGATTAGGTTAGGGTGAGAGTTAGCTTTAGCATTAGGGTGACGTTTAGAGTTAGTGTTAGTGTTAAGGATAGGTTTAGGGTTAGTTTTAGGGTTAGGGTTAGGGTTAGGGTTTGCATTAGCGTTAGGGTTAGGGTTAGGGTTTGGATTATTTTAGGTTGAGAGTTATGGTTAGCGTTAGGTTGAGGGTTAGTGTTAGTGTTAGTGTTAGGGTCAGGTATACGTTGTTACTTTAATTAAAACGAAAGAACAGTAGCATTTCTCATTTCACAAATGTCTTTCTGAATTGTACGTAAAAGGACTGTGGCATCAATGTCAGTCAGGTTACTGAGAAAAAATATATGTCACATCTGTGTTAAGTGCTTGCTTTCCCAAGAAAGCACAGTAGCTTTTCTGGTAGTGTTTCGGTTAGGGTTAGCGATAGGGTTAGGATTAGGTTTAGGGTAAGGGTAATTGTTAGGGTTAGGGTTACCGTTGAGTTAGGGTTTGGATTAGACTAGGGTGAGAGTTAGGAGTAGGGTTAACGTGAGGGTTTAGGTTGGGTTGGGGTTTGGAATAGGTTAGGGTGAGAGTTATTGGTACTGTTAGGGTGAGGGTTAGGGTAGGTTAGGGAGAGGTTTTTGGTAGGGTTAGGGTTTGGAGAGTTAGGGTAAGCTTTAGGGTGAGGGTTAGGGTTACTGTTAGCGTTAAAGTTAGGGATAGGGTTAGGGTTAGGGTTAGTTTTAGCGTTAGGGTTAGGGTTAAGGTTTGCGTTAGCCTTAGGGTTAGGGTTAGGATTTGGATTAGGTTAGGTTGAGAGTTAAGGTTAGCTTTAGGGTGAGGGTAGTGTTAACATTAGGGTTAGGGTCAGGTATCGGTTGTTACTGTAGTTAAAATTAAAGAGCAGTAGAATTTCTTATTTCACAAAGTCTTTATGAGTTGTATGTAAAAGGACTGTGGCATCAATTTCAGTCAGGCTGCTGAGAAAAATATGTGTCACATCTGTCCTAAGAGCTTGCTTTCCCAAAGACAGCATAGTAGGTTTTCTGGTACTGTTTGGGTTAGGGTTAGCGATATGGTTAGAGTTAGGTTTAGGGTTAGAGTTAGGGTTAGGGTTAGTGTTAGGGTAGTGTTAGGGTTAGGGTTAGTGTTGGTGTTAGGGTTAGGCGTTAGGGTTAGGTTTAGGTTTAGGGGTTCGGGTTTGGGTTAGGGCTAGGTCTAAGCCTAGGAGAAGAGCTAGGAGTTGGATTAGGGCAAGCGTTATGCCTGGGGTTGCAGTTGGGCTTGAGGTTGGGCTTGGCGCTTGCATAGGTGTAGTGTTAGTGTTAGGGTTAGGGTTAGTGTTAGGGTTATCGATAGGGTTATGGTTAGGGTTTGGATTAGGTTAGGGTGAGAGTTAGGGTTAGCATTAGAGTGATGGTTAGGATTAGCATTAGGGTTAGTGTTAAGTTTAGGTTTAGGGTGAGGGTTAGGGTTAGTGATTGAGTTAGGGTTAGGGTTAGGTTTAGGGATTGGGATAGATATTTACTATAGTTATGGTCAGATTTAGGGTTAGGTTTGGGGTTGGTATTATGAAGGGTTAGGATTAGGTTTAGGGTTAGTGTTAGGGTTACGGACTGGATTAGTGTTAGGGTTTGGTTTAGGTTAGGGTAAGAGTTAGGGTTAGGTTTAGGGTGAGGATTATGGTAGGGTTAGGTTTTGGATTATTTTAAGTGTGAGAGTTAGGGTCAGCGTTAAGTGAGTGTTAGGATTAGAATCAGTGTTACAGTAAGGGTTTCGGTAGGATTAGGGTTAGGGTTAGCGTCTGGATTAGGTTTAGGGTGAGATTTAGGGTCAGGGTTAGGATGAGGCTTAGGGTTAGCATTAAAGTTAGCGTTAGGGTAGGTAATTGCTGTAGTTAAAATGAAAGAACAGTAGCATTTCTCATTTCTCAATGGCCTTTATGACTTGTATGTAAAAGGACTGTGGCATCAATGTCCATCAGGTTGCTTAAGAAAAATATATGTCACATCTGTTACTAAGTGCTTGCTTTCCCATAGAAAGCACAGTAAGTTTTCTAGGAGTGTTTGGGTTAGGGTTAGTGGTAGGCTTAGGGTTAGGTTTTGAGTTAGGGTTAAGGGTTAGGTTTAGGGGTTAGGGTTAGTGTAAATGTTAGGGTTAGGGTTAAGGTAGGGTTAGAGTTCCTGTTAGGTTTAGGAGTTAGCATTAGGGTTAGAGTTAGTGTTAGAGTTAGGGTTAGGTGTTAGGTTAGTGTGTTAGTGTTAGAGTTAGTGTTAGGGGTTAGGTTTATGGTTACGGTTAGGGCTAGGGCTAGGCCAAGGGTTAGGGCACGGGTTAGGGCTGGGGTTGGGGTTGGTGTTGGTGTTGGGCTTGGGGTTGGCATATGTGTAGGGTTAGTGTTAGTGTTAGTGTTAGTGTTAGTGTTAGTGTTAGGGTTAGGGTTAGGGTTAGTGATAGGGTTAGCATTATGGTGAGGGTTAGCTTAGCCTTAGGGTCAATGTTAAGTTTAGGGTTAGGATTAGGGTTAAGTTTTGGATTAGTTTAAGGTGAGAGTTAGGGTTGACGTTAGGGTTAGGGTTAGGGTTAGCACTAGGCTTAGGTTTAGGGATAGGTACTTACTGTAGTTAAAATGAAAGAACAGTAGCATTTCGCCTTCAACCACGTTATTTTTGAGTTTTATGTAAAAAGGACTTGCCATGAATGTCACACATGTTGCTTTACAAAAATATGTTTGATATCTGTATCTAAGTGCTTGCATCCTGTAGAAAGAACAGTACTTCTCGCAAAGTATTTACTACAGTAAAAATGAATGAACGGTAGAATTTTGCATTTAACCACGTTCCTAATGAGTTGTATGTAAAAGGAAATTGCCATCAATGTCAGTCACGTAGCTTAAGAAAAATGTGTGTCCCATCTGTATCTAAGTGCATGCTTTTCTGTAGAAAACACAGTACTTCTCGCAATGTATATACTCTAGAGAAAAGGAATGAAGAGTAGCACTTTGCATTTAACCACGTTCCTTATGAATTGTATGCAAAAGGTGTTAAGGTTCAGTTAGCCCTGCCCCCTCACCAACAAGATCCCAAGGACTTATGCTCCTGAGAAAAGGGAACCTAGCTGATAAGCACCTTGGCCTTTGAAGTCAATAGAAGCAGACTTTTCTCTACTGTTTGGCCAACACAGCAGGCTTCCCCTTTGATCTCTAAAGAGGAAAGTTTTTAACCGTCCTGCTCTCCCACCACCCCACCCAACATTAAAAAAAAATACATCTTCCCACCTTCTGCAGGAAGCAGAAACCTCCATTTAAGAAGACCCCAGCTCAGGACCCAGGCAGACAATTTCCCTGCCCCAAGGGAATCTGCCCCATGTGTTCTTTTGTTAATAAACCCCACTTTAATGGAGTTTTAGCTTTCCCTTGGTTCTTCATCATTCATTCGCTCATTCTCCACCAACTTTTTACATATCAGATGATGCCAAAACCCGGTTCTTACTTCAAGGGACCTGCCTGGACTCCAATGCCACTAACTTGGCTTTCAGGTACACGTTTTTTTCTCTCTCCTCCTCTCCCCAGCCCTCTGCTTTGCTTTCACCTCTTTCTAGATCTCCTCACTGTAAACACTCTGCCTTGCCTACTTCTTTTGATCTCCTTTCCCATTGATTTTCACCACTCTCGGACAGCACTGTGGTCTCCGTGATTGACCTGCTTCAGCCCCCGTTCCCTATCTCAGTTCCCCCACCGGCCGCTCACCACTGGGTTCTCGCCCCCTCCCCACTCCTTTGCCATCGGCCTGCAAGGTCTGCTGTCTTCCATCCTTTTTCCTGTCTTTATCCTCTTCTACTCCCTTTCTTCCTCACTTTCCTCAGGATGATTTCTGATACCGTTCAATCCAACACATACAACTGCTCTGTATCCTTCTCCTCTCTCTCCCCTTCCCATACTAAATCTTTCTACTCCCTGTTGTGTGCATCCCTGCCAATCCGCCACGTGTCTGACCTCCCATGCATGCTTTAAACCTTTATGACCCCAAGGCTTTTTTTTCCTTCCTGCTATTAACCCCCTACAGGGACCTACCTAGAACCAAGATTGCCAGCTCTCCTGCCCTGGAAATTTTTTTTTTAACATTCTAATGAAATGATAAGTTTCCAGCTGGACCCATTCTTAAATCCTCTTATAAATTTGGCTAAAAACCCTTTAAGGGACTCTTTTTCCCCATTTTGACCCAACTAGCCTAAACTAGCTGACAACTTTGCTAAACATTTAAAGAATTTCAGGGGGCTTGCCCCATTGACAAAAAAAAAGTTCTAAAAGTCTTTTTTTCTCCTAAACTTTTTCTCAGGCAAAGGGGCTCAAACTTTGACCTTAAGCCCTCTTGGGAATCAAGCAACTGGTACTCAGGCACCTAATTTTCTAACTAGACCTAACCATTTTAAATTTCACTATACATAAAAGGTCACAGGCACTGCTCAGGCAAGCCACATGCTTTCAGACCAACAAACACTGATTTATATGCCCTGTTCCTTCTTCTGCCCTCATGAGTTTCCTTTCCAGCATAGCTTCTGTCTACAAACTAAGAGCTCCTGAGAACTTAGCTTTACATTCACAGCTACAATGGTTGGTGAGAAACATGGATTTCTTTAATTTGCTTTTCTATTTGGGTCACACATACATACATATATGAGGGTACTTTCTTCTTTAATATCAAACCTAATCTACTGGTACCAGGGGTGCCTAGGA
>NW_008330761.1:51717-55395 GCF_000622305.1 Nannospalax galili
ATGCTCTATGTTTGCTTATGTTCCTGCTCCATAATTCCCTGAGGGCTTTCTAGTTATAATGTCAGCGTAATATGAATTATATTGGTAAATTGTTACATGCTGTTTGAGCTCACTGAGACGATGATTCTGAAAATGGGATTGGCCTTCCCACTTCAGACTTATGCCTATTATCTCAAAATGTGTTCTCCAAGACTCTTCCAGGTTCAACCTGGCCCCTTGACCCTGTGACAAGGAGGAGAAGAACAAAATAGCCTAAGAGTAAAGGCACTATGCAGTTGAGAACTGCTAAGGTGTAAATTAATTTCAAGAGAGGGTATTACTGACTATAATAAAACTAGCTAATGGAATTATTTTCAGCACTATTTATATTTTATTTATTTTTAACCCAATCTGTTAATATTTCCTTTTATCACTCCTATCTCCTCTGATTTATCTTCTTAGATTGACAAGGCTTTATTTACTTCCTTCAGTTATTTAGCTCTTAAAAAGGAAAAAGATGCTACCTCAAATTTATATGGAAACTTTAATCTTTTTTTAGACCACTAATTACCTACACAAAATGACATCTAAACTGGTTGGGTAAAATCTTATTCGTTAAATACCATTTTTGTTTTTAGTTTACTTTCATGGTGTTTTAAGATGTATTCATTTTGTTTGTCTACTTCAAAGGTGTTTTAGTTTAAAAATGATCAACCACATTCTCAACAAAGACTATAGAAATAATATGTATATACAGTCAATATAAATTTATTCTTCTTAAAAAATTAACTTACTTGGTATCATACTAATTTTTAAGTAAAATCTGATACAAACTAAAATTGGTAAATTAACACCAAAATATCTTTTTCAGCCAAAATATTCTCTCTCTTTAATCTACGCCATGGTTCCTGGTACTAAAATATGTGTTAATTTTAAACACCTCTTTCCCTACATAACTCTCTTCCTCTCTCTCACTCTATCTCCCCCTCTCGCTCTCCCTCCCTCTCTTTCATCACTACTATCTGTATCTACGTGCATGCTTTTCCATAGAAATCACAGTAATTCTCGCAATGTATTTACTATAGTGAAAACGAATGAAGAGTAGCATTTTGCATTTAACCACGATCCTTAAGAATCCTATGCAAAAGAGACTTTCCATCAATGTCAGTCAGTTTGCTTTAGAAAAATATGTGTTGATTCTGTATCTAAGTGACTGCTTCCTGAAGAAAAATCAGTACTTCTAGCAATGTATTTACTACAGTGAAAATGATTGAACAGAAGCATTTTGCATTTAATCATGTTCCTAATGAGTTGTATGTAAAAGGGACTTCACATCAATATCAGTCAGTTAGCTTAAGAAAAATGTGTCCCATCTGTATCTAAGTACATGCTTTCCTGTAGAAGGCACAATACTGCTTGCAATGTATTTACTATATTGAAAATGAATGAAGAGTAGCATTTTGCATTTAACCATGTTCCTTTGAGCTGTATGTAAAAAGGACTTGATATCAATGTCAGCTATCTTCAGAAAAATATGTGTCGCATCTGTATCTAAGTACATGCTTTCCTGTAGAAGGCACAATACTGCTTGCAATGTATTTACTACAGTGAAAATGAATGAACAGAAGCAATTTGCATTTAACCACGTTCCTAATGAGTTGTATGTAAAAAGGACTTGATATCAATGTCAGGTATCTTCAGAAAAATATGTGTCCCATTTGTATCTAAGTGCATGCTTTCCTCTAGAGAACAGAGTGCTTCTTGCAATGTATTTATTATAGTGAAAAAGAATGAAGATTTGCATTTTGCATTTAACCACGCTCCTAAAGAATTATATGCAAAAGAGACCTGTCGTCAGTGTCAGTCAGGTTGCTTTAGAAAAATATGTGTACCATCTGTATCTAAGTGCATGCTTTCCTGTAGAAAACACATTACTTCTTGCAACGTATTTACTATAGTGAAAATGAATGAAGAGTAGCATTTTGCAGGACTTGCCATCAATGTCAGTCAGGGAGATTAAAAAATATGGTTGGCACCTGTATCTAAGTGCTTTTATCCTTTAGAAAGAACATTACTTCTCGCAATGTATTTACTCTAGTGAAAATGAATGAACTGTAGCATTAAGCATTTAACCACGTTCCTAATGAGTTATATGTAAAACGCACCCACCATCAATCTCAGTCAGGTTGCCTAAGAAAAATATGTTTCTTCTATATCTAACTGCTTGCTTTCTTGTACAATGTACAGTACTTCTCGAAATGTATTTACTAGAGTGAAAATGAATGAACAGTAGCATTTTGCATTGAACCACCTTCCTAATGAGAATTTTTCACTTAGCCCTTAACCTAATGAGCGTTTTGCATTTTGCATGCACCAGTAGCATTTTGCATGTAACCACCTTTCTATTCTATGTAAAAGGACTACCCAAGAATGACAGTCAGGATGCTTAAGAAAAACGTGTGTCGCTTCTGTATCTAAGTGCTTTCTGTTCAAAGAACAGCAGTTCTTAAAATCTCAAAACGAATGAAGGGAAGCATTTTGCATTAACCACATTCCTTAGGAGTTCTATGTAATAGGGACTTGCAATCAATGTCAGTCAGGTTGTCTAAGAAAAATACGTGTCGCTTCTATATCTAAGTGCTTGCTTCCTGTAGAAAGAACAGTACTTCTAGCAATGTATTTACAAAAGTGAAATCGAATGAACAGTAGCATCTCGCATTTAACCACGTTACTTTTGGGTTGTGTGCTGGACAGCTGTAATGTCAACTTGACACACCTGGGTTGAGGGAGCCTCAATTGGGGAATTTCCTCTATTGGACTGGCCTGTGGCCATGTCTGAGGGGCATCTTCTTGATGAGTGATGTGGGAGGGCCCAGCACACTGTGGGTGGTGCCACCCCTGGGCAGGCTGGCCTGTGTTGCATAAGAAAGCAGGCTGAGCAGGGGCCAGGGGAGCAAGCCTGTAAGCAGCATTTCTCCATGGCCTGTACTCCAGCTCCTGCTTCCAGGTTCCTGCCTTGAGTTCCTACCTTGGGCTCCCTGATGAACTGCGACCTGGCAGTTGAAAGACAAATAAACCCTTTCCTCCCCAAGTTGTTACTGGTCAGAGTGCTTTGTCACAGCAAATGAAGAACAAACTAGGACAGAAATTGGTACCAGAGTGTGGGGAAATGCTGTGACAGACCTGACCTTTGTGTTTTTGGGAGGACTGTGGAAGTGTTTGGAACTTGGGCTGGAAAAGCCATTGTGTGCTCAGAGTTTGTTGCAGTGGAGCTTGGAACAGTTATGCTGAAAGAGCTGTAGACGATGGAGGCCTGGCTTGTGAAGCTTCAAAGGGAAACGGAGACCATCAGGGCTGTTTGCGTGAGATTTTAGATTGAGAATCTGTGGGTTCTAGTCAGCTGGGGCTGAAGAATCAGCTGTGATTAAGAAGAGACCAGAACCTGAAGTAAGACCTTTGCTTTACTGGGACAACTGATATTGGTTAGCTGGAGCTGAAAAATCAGCTGTAAGTAACAAGAGACTAGCATCACCAGGGTGAAGTCTTCTGGGAGGTATTTCCTCAGGGTCAGCACACAGAAGCTGTGGCTGAGAGCGGGTGCAAGCCTCTATCTCAACGTGTAAGAGTCTCCTGCATGGTTCTGGTGTTGAAAGCATGAAGGGGTCACAGAGAGCAGCTGAGGCTTGGCACACTGAGACC
>NW_008330761.1:56215-70697 GCF_000622305.1 Nannospalax galili
AGGGAAGCATTTTGTGTTAAAACCCGTATCCTACGAATTGTATGAAAAAGAGTATTGTGATGAGTGTCAGTCACTTTCCTTTAGAAAACTATGTCTCGGTTGTGTATGTAAGTGCTTGATTTCTGTAGAAAGAACAGTACTCTATAAATGTATTTACTACAGTGAAAACGAATGAACAGAAGCATTTTGCATTTAACCACGTTCCTAAGAATTCTATGTAAAAGGGGCTTGCCATCAATGTCACTCAGGTTGCTTTAGAAAAATATGTGTCAATTCTGTATCTAAGTGCTTACTTCCTTTGGAAAAACAGTACTTCTAGCAATGTATTTCCTACAGTGAAAATGAATGAACAGAAGGATTTTTCAGTTAACCACTTTCCTAATGACTTGTATGTAAAGGGGACATGCCATGAATGTCAATCAGGTTGCTTTAGAAAAATATGTGTTGATTCTGTATTTAAGTGCTTGCTTCCTGTAGAAAGAACAGTACTTTTCGCAATTTATTTACTACGGTGAAAACGAATGAATAAAAGCATTTTGCATTTAACCAAGTTTCTATTGAGTTGTATGTAAAAGGGACTTGCCATCATTGTCAGTCAGGGTGCTTCAGACAAATATGTGTCTATTCTGTATCTAAGTGCTTTCTTCCTTTAGAAAGAACAGTACTTCTCCCCATGTATTGACAACAGTGAAAATGAATGAACTGTAACATTTTGCATTTAACCACGTTCCTTATGAATTGTATGCAAAAGGGACTTCCCATCAATGTCTGTCAGGTCGCCTAAGAAAACACTCTGCGCTTCTATATCTGAGTGCTAGCTTTCCTGTAGAATGCACAGTACTTATCGCAATGTATTTAATACAATGAAAACGAATGAGCAGAAGCATTTTGCATTTAACCACGTTCCTTATGAATTGTATGCAAAAGGGACTTCCCATCAATGTCTGTCAGGTCGCCTAAGAAAACACTCTGCGCTTCTATATCTGAGTGCTAGCTTTCCTGTAGAATGCACAGTACTTATCGCAATGTATTTAATACAATGAAAACGAATGAGCAGAAGCATTTTGCATTTAACCACTTTCCTAAGAATTCTATGTACAAGGTACTTACCATCAATGTCACTCAGGTTGCTTTAGAAAAATACGTTTCAATTCTGTATCTAAGTGCTTACTTCCTGTATAAAGATGAGTACTTCTAGCAATGTATTTCTTACAGTGAAAATGAATGAACAGAAGCATTTTGCAGTTAACCATGTTGCTAATGGCTTGTATGTAAAGGGGACATGCCATGAATATCAATCAAGTTGCTTTAGAAAAATATGTGTCGATTCTGTATCTAAGTGCTTGCTTCCTGTAGAAAGAACAGTACTTCTCCCAATGTATTTACTACAGTGGAAACGAATGAAGAAATGCTTTTTGCATTTAACTACGTTTCTAATGAGTTGTATGTAAAAGGGACTTGCCATCATTGTCAGTAAGGGTGCTTTAGAAAAATATGTTTCAATTCTCTATCAAGTGCTTTCTTCCTTTAGAAAGAACAGTAATTCTAGCAACGTATTACTATAGTGAAAAAGAATGAAGAGTGGCATTTCATGTTTAACCACGTTAATTTTGTGTTGTATGTAAAAAGGACTTCCCATGAATGTCACTCAGGTTGCTTTACAAAAATGTGTTTGGCTTCTTTATCTAAGTGCTTGCATCCTGTAGAAAGAACAGTACTTCTAGCAATGTATTTAATACAGTTAAAACGAATGAACAGAGCATTTTGATTTAACCACGTTCCTAATGAGTTGTAGGTGAAAAGAGACTTGCCATCAATGTCAGTCAGGGAGCTTAACAAAAATATGTGTCCCATCTGTATCTAAGTGCATGCTTTCCTGGAGAAAACACAATAATTCTCGCAATGTATTTACTATAGTGAAAGGGAATGACGAGTAGCATTTTGCATTTAACCAAGTTCCTTAAGAATTGTATGCAAAAGGGACTTGCCATCAATGTCAGTCAGGTTGCTTTAGAAAATTATGTGTCGATTCTGTATCTAAGTGCTTGCTTTCAGGTAGAACGTACAGTACTTCTCAAAATGTATTTACTACAGTGAAAACAAATGAACAGTAGCATTTTGCATTGAACCACATGCCCGTGAGCATTTTTCATTTGGCCTTTAAACTAATGAGCATTTGGCATTTTGCAAGCACCAGTAGCATTTTGCATTTAAGCACCATCCTATTGTATGGAAAAGGACTAGCCAACAATGACAGTCAGGATGCTTAAGAAAAACGTGTGTAGCTTCTGTATCTATATGCTTCCTGTCCAGTACAAAACACAGTACTTCACAAAATGAATTTACTGTAGTGAAAACGAATGAAGGGAAGCATTTCGCATTAACCACATTCCTAAGAGTTCTATGTAAAAGGGACTTGCAATCAATGTCAGTCAGGTTGTCTAAGAAAAATATGTGTCGCTTCTATATCTGAGTGCTTGCTTTCCTGTAGAATGCACAGTACTTCTCACAATGTATTTGCTACAGTGAAAACGAATGAACAGAAGCATTTTGCATTTAACCGCATTCCTAAGAATCGTATGTAAAAGAGACTTGACATCAGTGTCAGTCAGGTTGCTTTAGAAAAATATGTCTATTCTGAGTATTATAAGAACTATATGTGCCACACTGTATATAAGTGCATGCTTTCCTGTAGAAAAGAGAGTACTTCTTGCAAAGTATTTACTACAGTGAAAACGAATGAACAGAAGCATTTTGCGTTTAACCACGTTCCTTCTGAATTGAATGCAAAAGGGACTTGCCATCAATGGTAGTCACGTTGCTTTACACAAATATGTGTGGATTTTGTATATAAGTGCTTGCTTACTGTAGACAGAACAGTACTTCTAGAAATGTATTTACTACAGTGACAAGGAAAGAAAAGAAGCATTTTGCATTTAACCACGTTCCTTCTGAATTGAATGCAAAAGGGACTTGCCATCAATGGTAGTCACGTTGCTTTACACAAATATGTGTGGATTTTGTATCTAAGTGCTTGCTTCCTATAGAAAGAACAGTACTTTGCGCAATGTATTTACTACAGTGACAAGGAAAGAAAAGAAGCATTTTGCATTTAACCACGTTCCTTATGAATTGAATGCAAAAGGGACTTGCCATCAATGGTAGTCACGTTGCTTTACACAAATATGTGTGGATTTTGTATCTAAGTGCTTGCTTCCTATAGAAAGAACAGTACTTTGCGCAATGTATTTACTACAGTGACAAGGAAAGAAAAGAAGCATTTTGAATTTAACCACATTCCTTATGAATTGAATGCAAAAGGGACTTGCCATCAATGTCAGTCCGGTAGCGTAAGAAAAATATGTGTCAATTCTGTATCTAAATACTTGCTTCCTGTAGAAACAACAGTAAATCCAGCAATGTATTTACTATACTGAAAACTAATGAACAGTAAAACTTCACGTTTAACCACGTTCCTTTTGAGTTGCATGTAAAAAGGACATACCATGAATGTCACTCAGGTGGCTCTACAAAAATATGTTTTGCATCTGTATCTAAGTGCTTGCTTCCTATAGAAAGAACAGTACTTTGCGCAATGTATTTACTACAGTGAAAATGAATGAACTGTAGCATTTCGCATATAACCACGTTCCTAATGATTTGTATGTAAAAGGAAATTACCATCAATGTCAATCATGTAACTTAGAAAAATATGTTTCCCATCTGTATCTAAGTGCTTGCTTTCCTGTAGAACACACAGTACTTCTCGCAATGTATTTACTCTAGTCAAAGCGAACGAAGAGTAGCATTTTGCATTTAACCACCTTCCTTATGAATTGTATGCTAAAGGGACTTGCCATAAATATCAGTCAGGCTGCCTAAGAAAAATATGTGTCCCTTCTCTATCTTAGTGTTTGCTTTCTTGTAGAATGCACAGTATTCCTCACAATGTATTTAGTACAATGTAAATCAATGAACAGAAGCATTTTTCATTTAACCACATTCCTAAAGAGTTGTGTGAAAAAGGGACTTGCCATCAATGTCAGTCAGGTTGCTTTCGAAAAATATGTGTCGACCTCGTATCTAAGTGCTTGCTTACCATAGAAAGAACAGTACTTCCAGCAAAGTATTTACTACAGTTAAAAGGACTGAACAGAAGCATTTGGCGTTTTACCACGTTCATTATGAATTGAATGCAAAAGGGACTTGCCATCAATGTGTCAAGTTGCTTAAGAAAAATATGTGTCACATCTGTATCTAAGTGCATGCTTTCCTATAGAAAGAATACTACTTCATGCAATGTATTTACTATAGTGAAAGCAAATGAACAGCAACATTTTGCATATAACCACGTTCCTAAGTAGTTGTATGCAAAAGGGGCTTGCCAACAATCTCAGTCAGGATTCCTAAGAAAAATGTGTCGCATCTATATCTAAGTGCTTGTTTCCTGTAGAATGTACCGTACTTCTCGCATTGTATTTACTACAGTGAAAAGGAATGAACAGTAGTATTTTGCATTTAACCATGTTCCTTATGAGTTGTATGCAAAAGGGACATGCCATCAATGTTAGTCAGGGTTCTCAAGAAAAATATGTGTCGCATATTCACATTTAACCACGTTTCTAATGTATGTAAAAGGACTTGCCATCAATGACAGTCAGGATGCTTATGAAAAATATGTGTCACATCTCTTACTAAGTGCTTGCTTTCCCATAGAAAGCACAGTAGGTTTTGCGGTAGGGTTTGGGAAAGGGTTAGCAGTAGGTTTAGGGTTAGGTTTAGGATTAGGGTAAGTGTTAGAGTTAGCTTAGGGTTAGGGTTAAGGTTAGAGTTAGGGTTAGCATTAGGGTTAGGGTTAGTGTTAGGATTAGGGTTAGGTTTTGAATTAGGTTATGGTGAGATTTAGGGTTAGCTATAGGGTGAGTGTTAGGGTTATCATTAGGGTTAGGGTTATGAATAGGTACTTAACGTAGTTAAACAAAAGAACAGTAACATTTTTCATTTCACAAAGGTCTTCATGAGTTGTATGTAAAAGGACTGTGGCATCAATGTCAGTCAGGTTGCTTAAGAACAATATGTTTCACCTCTGTTACTAAGTGCTTGTTTTCCCATAGAAAGCATGGTAGGTTTTCTGGTAGGGTTGGGTTAGGGTTAGTAATAGGTTTACGGTTAGGGTTAGGGTTAGGGTTTGTATTAAGTTAGGGTGACAGTTAGGGTTAGCGTTACATTGAGGGTTAGGGTTACAGTTAGGGATAGGGTTAGGAATAGGTACTTAATGTAGTTAAATGAAAGAACAGTAGCATTTCTCATTTCACAAAGGTCTTTATGTGTTGTATGTCAAAGGACTGTGGCATCAATGTCAGTCAGGTTGCTCAAAAAATATGTGTCACTTCTATTATTAAGTGCTTTCTTTGCCATAGAAAGCACAGGAGGTTTTCTTTTAGGATTTGGGTTAGTGTTAGCCTTAGGTTAGGGTTCAGGTAAAGGTTAGAGTTAGGGTTTGGGTTAGGGTTAGGGTTAGGTTTAGAAGTTTGGGTTAGGGTTATTGTTAGGGTTAGAGTTGGGGTTAGGGGTAGGTGTAGGGTTAGGGTTAGTGTTAGGATTACGGGTTAGAGGTTAGGATTAGGGTTAGGGCTAGGGCTAGGGATAGGGCTGGGGCTGGGACTTGGGCTGGGGTTAGGGTTAGGTTTAGGGTAAAGGGTTAGGGCTAGGGCTAGGGCTAGGACTAGGTTAGGGTTAGGGTTTGGTTTAATGTTAGGTTATGCTTTCGGGTTCGTGTTTTGGCTGGGGCTGAAGCTGTGGCTGCGGCTGGGCTGGGATTGGCGTTAGGGTTGGTTTTCATGTTCGTGTTCTCGTTTGGTTTAGGGTTCTGGTTCAGGTTCGTGTTAGGGTTAGTGTTAGGGTTATGGTTAGAGGTTTGGGTTAGGGTTAGGGTTAGGGTTAGGGTTAGGGTTAGGGTTAGGGTTCTGGATTGGCATAGTCTTCAGGTTAGGGTTAGGGTTAGGGTTAGGATTCGGGTACGGATTTGGGATTAAGTTTGGGTTAGGGTTAGGTTTAGGGTTAGGGTTATAGCTTAGGATTAGGGCTCCGGTTAGGGTTAGGGTTAGGGTTAGGGCTAGGGCTAGGGCTTGGGCTAGGGCTAGTGTTCAGGTTCACGTTTGGTTTCGGGTTCAGGTTAGGGTTAGGGTTAGGGTTAGGTTGTGGGTTATAGGTTAGGGGTAGGGTTAGGGTTAGGGTTTGGGTTCGTGTTAGAGTTCAGGTTTGGGTTATGTTTAGAGTTAGTGTTAGGTTTAGGATTCGGTTTCAGGTTCAGGTTCGGGTTAGTGTTAGTGTTAGGTTTGGGGTGATGGTTAGAGGTTAGGGTTAGGGTTATGTTTAAGGTTAGGGTTAGGATTCAGGTTCAGGTTCATGTTAGGGTTTGTGTTAGGGTTCAGGTTTGAGTTGGGGTTCAGGTTTGAGTTGGGGTTCAGGTTCGTGTTAAGGTTCAGGTTAAGTTTAGGTTTAGGATTAGGGTTAGGATTCAGGTTAGATGTTAGGGTTAGGGTTACAGCTAGGGCTGGGCTACTGCTAGGTTTTGGTTTCGGGTTCGGGTTCAGGTTAGGGTTAGAGGTTAAGGTTAGAATTCTGGTTTGGGTTTGTGTTCGAGTTGGGGTTGGCCCTGGTGATGGAGCTGGGGCTGGGCTGGGGTTGCGGATGGTTTTGGGGTTGGTGTTCGGTTTAGTGTTTGGGTTCGGGTTCTGGTTTGGGTTCGGGTTTGGTTAGGGTTAGGGTAAGGTTAGACGTTAGGGTTAGGGTTAGTGTTAGGGTTAGGGTTAGGGTTAGGCCTAGGGCTAGGGCTAGGGTTCAGGATCAGGTTCGAGTTCAGGTTAGGGTTAGGGTTACGGCTAGGGCTGGGCTACGGCTAGGGCTGGGGTTTTGGTTCGGGTTTGGGCAAGGGTTAGAGGTTAGGGTTCGGGTTTGGGTTAGGGTTGGGGTAGGCCCTGGGGATGGGGCTGAGGCTGGGGCTGGGTTTGGGTTTGGTGTTCAGGTTAGTGTTCAGGTTCGGGTTAGGGTTCGGTTAGGGTTAGGGTTAGGGTTCGGGATAGGGTTATGTTTCAAGTTAGGGTTAGGGTTAGGGTTTACACTGGGTTAGGGTGAGAGTTAGGGTTAGGGTTAGGGTTAGGGGTTAGGGTTAGGGTTATAGCTAGGGCTAGGCTTAGAGTTAAGTTTAGGGTTAGTGTTAGAATTAGGAGTAGGGGTAGGGGATGGTGTTGGGGTTGGGATTAGGGTTAGGGTTAAGGGTTAGTGTTAGGGTTATGGCTAGTTCTAGGGCTAGCATTGGGGCTGGGGCTAGGGCTGGAATCAGGGTGAGGGTTAGGGTTAAGGGTTAGGGTTAGGATTAGGGTTTGGATTAGGGTTAGTGGTTAGTGCTAGCATTAGGGTTAGGATTAGGGGTTAGGGTAAGGGTTAGGGCTGCGGTTATGTCTCGGGCTGTGGCTGTGGCTGTGGCTGGAGTTAGGGTTAAGGTTAGGGTTAGGGGTTAGGGCTAGGGCTAGGGCTAGGGTTAGGGCTATGTTTAGGGTTTGCGTTATGGTTAGGTTTCGGGTTCAGGTTCGGGTTCAGGCTGGAGCTTGGGCTGGGCAGTGGTTGGGGTTGGGATTGGGTTTCAGGTTCATATTCAGGTTAGGGTTAGGGTTCTGGTTCTTGTTTGAATTTGGGTTCAGGTTAGGGTTAGGGTTCAGGTTCGTGTTTGGGTTCGGGTTCGGGTTAGGGTTAGGGTTCAGGTTCGTGTTCACGTGAGGGTTAGGTTTAGGGTTTCAGGTTAGGCTTAGGGTTAGGGTTAGGATTAGGGCTAGGGTTCGTGTTTGGGTTCAATTAGAGTTCAGGTTTGGGTTAGGGTTAGGATTCGGATTCAGGTTTGGGTTGGGGTTTTGGTTCAGGTTAGGGTTACGGTTAGGGCTTGGGCTAATGCAAGAGTTTGGGTTCAGGTTCGGGATCAGGTTAGGGTTAGGGTTAGAGGTTAGGTTTAGAGCTAGGGTTCGGGTTCGGGTTTGGGTTCAGGTTCGGGTTGTGGTTTGGGTTCGAGTTTGGGATGGGGTTCGTGTTAAGGTTCAGGTTAGCGTTAGGGATCGTGTTAGGGTTAGGGTTAGTGTTAGGGTTACTCTTAGGGTTGGGGTTAGGTTTAGGGCTCACCTTCGGGTTCAGGGTAGGGTTAGGGTTAAGGTTAGAGGTTAAGGATGGGGTTAGGGCTTTTGTTAGGTTTATGGTTAGAGTTGTGGTTTGGGTTTGGTTTTAGGTTTGGGTTAGGGTTCGGGTTAGGGTTAGAGTTCGGGTTAGAGTTAGTGTTAGGGTTCGGGTTCGAGTTGGTGTTGGTGTTAGAGTTCGGGTTAGCATTAGGTTTAGGTTTAGGGTTGGGATTAGGGTTAGGGTTACAGGTTAGGGATAGTTTTAGGGCTCGGGTCAGGCCAAGGGCTAGGGCTAGAGCTAGGGTTTGCATTGGGGTTCGAGTTCGGGTTAGGGTTAGGGTTAGGACTAGGGTTAGGGATAGGTTTCTGGTTCAGGTTCGGGTTCGGGTTGGGGTTGGGTTTGGGGCTGGGGCTGGGGCTGTGTTTGGGTTTGGGTTTGGGTTTTGGGTTTGGGTTAGGTTTAGGTTAGAGGTTAGGGTTAGGGTAAGGGTTCAGTTTAGGGCTTAGGGTTAGAGTTAGGGTTAGGGCTAAGGCTGGGGCTAGGGCTAGGTCTCAGGTTAGGGTTTGGGTTAGGGTTCATGTTAAGATTAGAGGTTAGGGTTAGAGTTGGCATTCGGGTTCGGGTTTGGCTTGGGGCTGTGGCTGGGGCTTGGGTCGATGTTGGAGTTGGGGTTCGGTTTCATGTTCAGGTTGGGGTTAGTGTTCGGGTTTGGGTTATGGTTTAGGGGTTAGGACTTAGGGTTAGGGTTAGGGTTAGGGATAGGGTTAGGGTTAGGATTAGGGTTAAGGTTAGGGCTAGGGCTAGGCCTAGTATTAGGGCTAGGGTTAGGGTTTGAGTTAGTGTTAGGTTTCAGGTTTCCATTTGGGTTTGGGTTTATTTGGGGGCTTGGGCTGGGGCTAGGGCTGGTACTTGGGGTGGGGTTGGGGTTCGGGTTCGTGTTTGCATTCAGGTTACGGTTCGGCTTCGTGTTCGGGGTGGGGTTAGGGTTCAGGTTCAGGTTCCGGTTAGTATTAGGGTTAGTGGTTAGAGTTAGGGAAAGGGTTAAGTTTAGGGTTCAGGTTAAGGGCCGGGTTAGTGTTCAGGTGAGGGTTAGGTTTAGGATTCAGGTTCGGATTTGGGATCGGGCTCTGTTTCACGTTAGGGTTAGGTTTAGGTTTAGGGTTAGGGTTAGGGGCTAGGGTTAGAATTCGTGTTAGGGTTAGGGTTAGGGCTAGGTCTAGGGCTAGAGGTTGGAATAGGATTCAGGTTCGGGTTCCGGTTTGGGTTAGGGTTGGGGTTAGGGTTAGGGTTAGAGGTTAAGGTCAGGGTCAGCTTCAGGGTCAGGGTCATGGTCAGGGTTTGGGTTCGGGTTCATGTTAGGGTTGGGTTTAGGGTTAGGGTTACAGTTAGGGTTAGAATAAAAGTTAGAGCTAGGGTTAGTGTTTAGACTAGGGCTAGGTCTAAGGTTCGGGTTCAGGTTCAGGTTAGGGTTAGGTCTAGGACTAGGTTTCGGGTTTGGGTTCTGGTTCAGGTTTGGGTTAGGGTTAAGTTAGAGGTTAGGGTTAGGTTAAGGGTTCAGGTTAGGGGTTAGGGTTAGGGTTAAATTTGGGGTTAGGGGTTGTGGTTGGTATTGGGGTTGGGGTTGGTTTTGGGCTTAGGTTTAGGGTTTGGGTTAGGGATAGGGTTAGGGTTAGGCTTAGGGTTAGGGTTTACAGTAGGTTATTGTGACAAGGTTAGGGTTAGGGTTATGGTTAGTGTTAAATGTTAGGGTTAGGGTTAGGGTTAGTGTTAGGGCTAGGTCTAGGCCTAGGACTAGGGCTAGGGCTAGGGTCAGAAATAGGGTTAGGGTTAGGGTTAGAGTTAGGGGTGGGATGGGGGTGTTGGTGTTGGGGTTGGGTTTAGAGTTAGGTTAGGAGTTTGGGTTAGGATTTTGGTTAGGATTAAGGGTTAGGGGTTAGGGCTAGGGCTAGGGCTGAGGCTGGGTCTGTGGTTAGGGTGAGGGTTAGGGTTAATGTTTTGGGTTAGGGCTAGGGCTATGGCTAGGGTTAGGGTTTGGTTAGGGTTAGGTTTCAGTTTTGGGTTAGGTTTACGGTTCAGGTTCGGGTTCAGGTTCGGATTAGGGTGAGGGTTAGTTTTGCAGGTTAGGGTTAGGTTTAGGATTTAGGTTAGTGTTCGGGTTTGGGATCGATTAGTGTTCAGCTTTGTGTTAGGGTTAGGATTCGGGTTCAGGCTTGGGATCGTGTTTGGGTTAGGTTTAGGGTCAGAGCAAGAGCTAGGGCTAGGGTTAGGGTTCAGGTTCGGGTTTGGTTTCGGGTTAGGGTTAGGGTTAAGGTTAGAGATTAGGTTTAGTGTTAGGGTTAGGGTTAGGGCTAGCGGTAGGGCTAGGGCTAGAGCTAGGGTTCGGGTTTGGGTTCAAGTTTGGTTAGGGTTAGGGTTAGGATTCGGGTTCAGATTTGATATGAAGTTTGGGTTAGGGTGAGGGTTAGTGTTAGGGTTATAGGTTATGAATAGGCTTTGAGTTGGGGTTAGGGCTGGATTACAGTTAGGGCTAGGGCTTGGGCTAGGGCTAGGGTTCGGGTTCAGGTTCGAATTCAGGTTCAGGTTAGGGTTAGGGTTAGGATTCGGGTTCAGATTTGATATGAAGTTTGGGTTAGGGTGAGGGTTAGTGTTAGGGTTATAGGTTATGAATAGGCTTTGAGTTGGGGTTAGGGCTGGATTACAGTTAGGGCTAGGGCTTGGGCTAGGGCTAGGGTTCGGGTTCAGGTTCGAATTCAGGTTCAGGTTAGGGTTAGGGTTAGGATTCGGGTTCAGATTTGATATGAAGTTTGGGTTAGGGTGAGGGTTAGTGTTAGGGTTATAGGTTATGAATAGGCTTTGAGTTGGGGTTAGGGCTGGATTACAGTTAGGGCTAGGGCTTGGGCTAGGGCTAGGGTTCGGGTTCAGGTTCGAATTCAGGTTCAGGTTAGGGTTAGGGTTAGGATTCGGGTTCAGATTTGATATGAAGTTTGGGTTAGGGTTAGGGTTAGGATTCGGGTTCAGATTTGATATGAAGTTTGGGTTAGGGTTAGGGTTAGTGTTAGGGTTATAGGTTATGAATAGGGTTTGAGTTGGGGTTAGGGCTGGATTACAGTTAGGGCTAGGGCTTGGGCTAGGGCTAGGGTTCGGGTTCAGGTTCGGATTCAGGTTCAGGTTAGGGTTAGTGTTGGGTTTGGGTTAGAGGTTACGGTTAGTGTTAGGGTTAGTGTTAGAGTTAGGGTTAGAGTTCGGATTACAGTTTGGGTTCGGGTTCGGGTTCAGGTTCGGGTTAGCATTCAGGTTTGTGTTCGGGTTGTTGTTCGGGGTCGGGTTAGGGTTTAAGTTAGGATAAGATTAGGGTTAGCGGTTAGGGTTAGGGTTAGGGTTAGGGGTAGGGTCAGCATCAGGGTTCAGTTTCATGTTAGGGTTCAGGTTCGGGTTAAGGTTAGAGTTAGTATTAGGTTTAGGGTTCGGTTTCGGTTTCAAGTTCGGGTTAGTGTTAGGGTTTGTTTTGGGGTGAAGGTTAGAGGTTAGGGTTAGGGTTAGGGTTAGGGTTATGTTTAGGGTTAGGGTTAGGGTTCAGGTTCGGGTTTGGGTTCATGTTAGGATTCAGGTTAGGATTAGTGTTAGGGTTCAGGTTCGAGTTGGGGTTCAGGTTCGTGTTAGCATTCGGGTTAGGTTTAGGTTTAGGGTTAGGGTTAGGGTTAGGATTCGAATTACATGTTAGGGTTAGGGGTACGGCTACGCCTGGGCTACGGCTAGGGCTGGGTTTTTGGTTCGGGTTCGTGTTAGGGTTAGAAGTTAGGGTTAGGGTTCCAGTTCGGGTTTGGGTTCGAGTTCGGTTCAGACCTGTGGATGAACCTGGGGCTGGGGCTGGGGTTGGGATTGGTGTTGGGGTTGGTGTTCGGGTTTGTGTTCAGTTTTGGGTTCTGGTTCTGGTTAGGGTTAGGGTTCAGGTTCTGGTTCAGGTTCGGATTAGGGTGAGGGTTAGTGTTGGAGGTTAGGGTTAGGCTTAGGACTAGGGTTAGTGTTCGGGTTCTGGTAAGATTAGTGTTCAGGTATGGGTTAGGGTTAGGATTCGGGTTCAGTTTTGGTATCAGGTTTGGAATAGGGTTAGGGTTAGAGCTAGGGCTAGGTCTAGGGTTAGCGTTAGGGTTCGGGTTAGGGTTAGGGTTAAGGTTAGAGATTAGGGTTAAGGATAGGGTTAGGGCTAGGGCTGGGGTTCGGGTTTGGGTTCGGGTTAGAGGTTAGGGGGAGGGTTCGGGTTAAGGTTTGTTTTCAGGTTAGGGTTGGCCCTGTGGCTAGGGCTGGCGCTGGGGTTGGGATTGGATTTGGTGTTGGGGTTGGTGTTCGGGTTAGTGTTCAGTTTTGGGTTTGGGTTCAGGTTAGGGTTCGGGTTCGGTTAGGGTTAGGGATAGGGTTAGGATTCAGTTTAGGGTTTAGGTTTAAGGTTTACATTAGGTTAGGGTGAGAGTTAGGTTTAGGGTTAGGGTTCGGGTTCGAATTCTGGTGAGGGTGAGGGTTAGGGTTAGGTTTGCAGGTTAGGGTTAGGGTTAGGATTAGGGTTAGGGTTCGGTTTCGAATTCGATTAAACATCAGTTTTGAGTTAGGGTTAGGATTCCGGTTCAGGTTTGGGATCGGGTTAGAGCTAGGGTTAGGGTTAGAAGTTATTTACCTCTTTTACTAAGTGCTTGGTTTCCAATAGAAAGCACAGTAGGTTTTCTGGTAGGGTTTGGGTTAGGGTTAGCGATAGGGTTAGGGTTAGGTTTAGGGTTAGTGTTATGTTTAGGGTTACAGCTAGTGGTTAGGATCAGGGGTTACTCTTAGGGTTAGTGTTATGGTAGGGTTTGGATTAAGGTTAGGTTTAGTGTTAGGTAAGGGTTAGGGTTAAGTTTAGAGTTTGGGTTAGGGTTAGGGGCAGGTTAGGGTTAGGTTTATGGTAGGGTTAGGTTTAGGGTTAGGTTTAGCATTGGGGGTTAGGTGTAATTTTAGGGTTAGGGTTAAGGTTAATGTTAGGGTAGGTTTAGGGTTATGGTTAGTATTAGGGGAGGGTTAAGGATAGGGTTAGGGATAAGGGTTAGGTGTTAGGCTTAGGGTTAGGGTTTAGGTTAGGGTAGGGTTAGGGTTATTGTTAGGGGTAGTTTTAGGATTAGGGGATAAAGTTAGGGTTAGGGTTATGGTTAGCGTTCGGGTTTAAGCTTTAGTTTAGGGTTAGGGTTAAGTTTAGGATGAGGGTTAGGTTTAGGGGTTAAGTTTAGTGTTAGGGTTAGGTGTTAGGGTTAGGTTTGGGGTTAGGGTTAGGGCTAGGGTGAGTGTTAGGGTTAATGTTGGGGGTAGTTACTTACTGCAGTTAAAAAGAAAAACAGTAGAATTTCTCCTTTCACAAAAGCCTTTATGAGTTTAATGTAAAGGGACTGTGACATCAATGTCAGCCAGGTTGCTTAAGAAAAATATGTGTCACATCTATTACTGAGTGCTTGCTTTCCCATAGAAAGCACAGAAGGTTTTCTGTTAGGGTTTGGGTTAGGGTTAACGATAGGGTTCGTGTTATTTGTAGGGTTAGGGTTACAGTTAGGGTTAGGTGTAAGCAGTTAGCGTTTGTGTTGGGCATAGGGTTTGTCTTAGGATTAGGGTGAGGGTTTAGGGTTAGAGTTAGGGTTAGTGTTTTGTTTAGGGTTAAGTTTAGGGTTATTGTTACGGATATGGTTAAGTGTTAGGGGTTAACGACAGTTTTAGGTTCAGGGATAGGGTTAGGCTTAGGATTAGGGTTAGGGGTTAGGGTTACAGTTAGGTTTAGGGTTAGGGTTAGGATCAGGTTCGGGTGAGAGTGTTAGCGTGAAGGTAAGGGTTAGATTTAGTGATAGGTTTCTTTTAGTGTTAGGGTTATGGTAAGGGTAAGGTTAGGGTTTGGATGAGGTTAGGGTGAGAGTTAGGGTTAGCGTTAAGATGATTATTAGTTTTAGCATTAATTTTAGGGTTAGGGTAGGTACTTTCTGTACTTAAAATGAAAGAACAGTAGCTTGTCTCATTTCACAAACATCTTTATGAGTTTTATGTAAAAGAAGTGTGGCATCAATGTCACTAAGTTTGGTTAAGAAAAATATGTGTCACCTCTGTTACTAAGTGCTTGCTTTCCAATAGAAAGCACGGTAGGTTTTCTTGTAGGGTTTGGGTTAGGGTTAGCGATAGTGTTAGTGTTAGGTTTAGGGTTAGTGTTTCTGTTAGGTTTATGGTTAGTGGTTAGAGTCAGGGGTTACTGTTAGTGTTAGTGTTAGGTAAGGGTTAGGGTTAAGGTTAGAGTTTGGCTTAGGGTTAGGGTTAG
>NW_008330762.1:0-709 GCF_000622305.1 Nannospalax galili
GTCTACAGGTCTACCAAGAGAGTTCCAGGCCAGCTTGGGCTACAGAGAGACACTGTCTGAAAAAGATGGAAAAAAATAAAAATACAAAAATAAAACAAACCAAAAAAACTATAATCATTCTGAAACTCCATAGGAACAATACAGGAAATAATATGGAGACACCCACTTTCCCAAAGCATGCTGAATGGATGAATGTCAGAAACAGAGAGATGGGTCAAGTATTGAATGGGAAGAGTCACGTGGGACATTTATAGTGTGTATTCCTTATTTTTTTTCTGATCTTTTTGAGATGGTCTCTTTCTGGAGCCCCATCTAGACTGGATCCATCTACATAGGTAGACCAGGCTTTCCTCGATTTCATGTAGATCTGCATGCCTCTGCTTCCCTAGTGCTGGGAACAAAGGCATGCACCAACACAACTGTCGATTTCTAATCTTAACAATGACTCACAATGAATAACTGAATAGCATTTAAAAACTCATTGGCAGCCAGGCATAGTGGCGAATGCCTTTAATCCCAGCACTCGGAAGGCAGAGGCAGGTGGATCTCTGTGAGTTCAAGGCCAGCCTGGCCTACATAGTGAGTTCCTGGGCAGCTGGGGCTACAGGGAGACCTTGTCTCAAAAAGACCAAAAAGAAAACAAAACAAAACAAAAAAGCCTCTTTGGCTGGTAACATTAATATCAGTGTAATCTACTGTATGGAAAATT
>NW_008330763.1:0-315 GCF_000622305.1 Nannospalax galili
GTTTATGATCAGTGGTTTTTGTGGGTTTAGGATAAGGTGTTTTTCTCTTTGATTTTTCCTTAGTAAATGTTAACCTTTAAATTAAGATTAACTTTTCATTGGAAATGTAATGTATATAAAAATATAACATATATATTGATGAGGTAGCATTATCACATGTTTCAATACACATATACATTGCATGGTTTAAATCAGGTTAATCATATCTATTTCCCTAAACATTGATCATTTCTTTGTGGTAAAAACATTCAGATTAGTTCAAGGTTTTTAAAATATATACTACATAATTTTATCTGTGGTCACCTACATTGTGAA
>NW_008330763.1:490-842 GCF_000622305.1 Nannospalax galili
CGCTATTTTGTGACATTTTAAATTTCATTTGTAAAGTTTATATTGCTTTTTCCCTGAAAGACTCAACCTGATTAGCGATGTATTTGATTTCCAGAATCATTTCCATATTTAAAACTAATTCACTAGAATTAAAAACTACCCATTAAAGCAATGACTATGTCATTGTTAGCAGTTTTGTAGTTTATCGTCATAACGGGATGAAGATGACTAACAATCAGTAGGTACAATCTAGAGACGTAAATTATGAAACAACTCACCGCCCCTGACTGCTCCTCTAAACTCTACTTATTATGAGATATTCAAAGTTGATTTTATTATTTAAAATATTTTGTTAATTACTTTATATTTTATG
>NW_008330763.1:1210-4177 GCF_000622305.1 Nannospalax galili
AAGCCTCTCATTTGGAGTTCTTATCATAGCAATACATACTGTTCTTGGCAAGGAATCTATTACGACACAGTTTAAAATAATCTTTATGTGTGCTGTCAATCTGTGTTCATAATCTCGTTTCTCTGGACCATCAACCTACTATTGCTTTTTCCTCCACAGAAAGGCAGAACCTCTCCAGATGTCGCCCAATAATGACCCCATCATAATCCCAATGACACAAAGAAGCAACAATGTCCCTCCTGGAATGAGCACCAGTGACTTGAAGACAAGTACTGAAGGGGCTGTGTTAAGTTTTCATAACCTCAGCTATCGAAAAATATGGCAAACTGGCTTTCCACTTCGACGAAAAACATTTGAGAAAGAAATTCTGTCAAATGTCAAGTATGTACATGATTTAAGAGGCCACTTTATTGCCCTGATCGGGACAGATATTCTCTATTATCACTAAAGCGCTTTTTTTGTGCCTGTGTGTATACATGTGCATGTGTGTGTGCAGATGCATGTGTGCATTTGTGTGTAGGCTAGAGGTCAACCGGGGATGTTGTTCCTCAGGTGCCCTCCACATTGTTTTATCTTTCTGAGTGTGCTTCTGTGAGTGTGGATGTGCACATGCCTTGGGACACATGGAGGTCATAGGCCAACCTTGGGCATTTCTCTCCTGTTTTACCTTGTTTGAAACAGGGTCTCTTGTTGCTCACTGCTGTATATTCCAGACTATCTGCCCCCAAACTTCTGGGGATTCTTCTGTCTTAGCCTCCTTTCTCTCTCTAGGAGCACTGGAATTACAGACACTCACTATGGTATCGAACTTTGTGTGGGTTCTGGGGATTGAATTTAGTTCCTCACCCTTGAACAGCAAGTGTTTTACCCATGAATCATCTCCCAAGCCCTTTTATGTTTGCTTTTTGAGAATGGGGTCTCTGACTAGGACCTGGAGCATGCCAATCAAAGGTCCTCCTGTCCTCACCTCCTGTGTGCTGGAATTACAAGCATGTATCACCCCACCCAGCTGTTTATGTGGGTCCTGGGGGCTGAACTCAGATCCTTATGTTTATGCAGCAAGCACTTCGCTGAGCAATCACTCCAGCGATAATCTGCTTTTCTTTTTGAAGACATTTGATACATACATGTCTTTGATTAAACTAGGAATGAAATGATTCGAACGCTTTTTAGGTGTTTGTTTAATCTGAGAAACTGCAACTACTTTCCCCATAACAGTAACCAGATTCACACTTCTTGCCTTACCAACTGCCCATTTTCCTCATTTGGCTGGTTTCAGTCACTGTAAATATGGGTAAATGCAGTGACTAGTCACCATGCTATAATCTAAATGTTAAGCTGTTTTGTAATGTCATTAACCCAACTCAATGTCCTTTACCCAAATCATCCATTGCTTTTGAAATTCAACCTTATTCAATATTTCAAGACCTGGGTAGAAGGCAGCCAGCTCTATTGCCAGAATATAACACTAATTATTTCTAGCTCAAGTTCTGTTAGAGTCCTTGTTCAAACTTTGTGAAACTTGATGAGATCGTCTTTACTGTTTGTTGACATTCTGATTGCCATGCCTGTGTGGCATGTAGCTGATCTCTGAGTGGAGGACGTCAGGATTGAAGAGACAATCACACTTTAAGTGTCGCAGAAGAAGCCTTTATTTCTCAGCCCCAGGTTGCTTTTATACCCTAGCCCAGAAGGCAACTGACTCAACGAGGGTGGGGGAGCCATCGCATGACCACAGGGTCAGTGCCAGGTCATGGTGTTCTCAGGACCTGACACTGGAAGATGAGCTGGTAAACAACTCTGAGAATGAGGAACCAGGAGGCCCAAAAGGTCACTGTTGGGGAGGTCAGATGGAGGCCAGGACAGCATGTCCCAACATCTCACCCCTTTTTCTTTATATAACGGAAGATCCCCCTTTCTTAGGTCATTCTGGAGGGATCATCCCTTACCCGTCATTGGGAGGCCTCATTCCTGTCTTAGGCGGGCACCCTCTCCATGTAAGTTGCCCATCTACAGAGGCATCTTCAGCGTTTGTATAGCATTTGCAGCCAGACCTGAGGTACATCTGGATTACCAGATGACAAGCTTAACAGGACTTGTTGAGTGCCCATCTGTTGAGACCTCGTAGATCTCATCCGTCGGCCAAGGACCCAGAGCCCAACGACTATGGCACTAAACCCAAGAACGATCAGCGATAATGACCCCACGCACCACTGAGCCCAGTCTCCCAGCTGCACCATGGCATTCCACCAACCTTCAGCTGATGTAGTATTATTAATTCTTATAATTTGATGAGCTAGATGAGACATAAAATTGAGAAAAGTTACATTCCAGGGACCTCTCATATAGGCATTTAACTATTTTACAATGTCTGAGGCATTAACAACATGACCAGGTGTTACACAAACAGAATAATAAAAATGAGAATAGGACACTTGTTGCGTCATCCATAAGGCATCAACCTGTTTCTGCAGAAGCGCTGTTGTAGTGACACAATCTCCCCACATCAAAGCATCTGGAAGATTGAAGTTAGTGGTCAAAGGCCAACAGCGAGGGGCTGGCTCCAGACCGTTTGTTCACTCAGGGCAGGATTCATCAAGATGATAGCTGCTGGCGCCTGTAGAATCAGCGTTGGTCTCATCAAGGTTGGCCTCCACTGGACGAACATATCTTTCAGGAACCCAAATGGGTTTACGCTCCCCTGGAGGATAAACACAAACAGCCCCTCTCACCCTGGCTAATAAGGGTGTCGGCTCTTTTCACTGCCTGGATAAGGGATCTTTCGATCTTACCCATCCCAGGGAGTTCTTGGCCCTGGACCCCGTAGGTCGCCACAGCCTCTTTAAGGCTTTTTAGGTCTTTAAACTGCAGCGCAAGATGTTGTCTTTGGACCTGACCTTATTGGTTAGGGTTGGGAACTTCTATCACTGGTGCTACAATACGCAGCCCGAAACGCACTCCGACCCT
>NW_008330763.1:4402-6015 GCF_000622305.1 Nannospalax galili
CTGTATTTCTTACAAAACTTCCTTCGCCGCCTCAAGTTCTTGTCTTACTTTCCCTTTGTCTGTTAATAAAGCATCTCTAACCAGGTGCCACAAAGAAAATGTAGCTATTGGGAAGGTATCACTGCCTTCCTTTTGCAACTTCTTTTGACAATCCCGTCTTACTTGTTCCCAGTCAGGGATATTTAGTCCCCCTTCAGTTAGGAACCAGGGACTGGCCTCTGCTAGTGTTTTAATGAATGTGTCTACTGTCTTTGTTTTTACTGCTGTTCCTTGTTCTAGCAGTTTCTTAACCTGATATTGCAATTCCTGTTCACTGCTAGTATTACCCATGGTAACCCCAATACGCCCCTGCTGGCCTGGGACGACCCTGTCCCCTTACCCCTCTTTCTCAGATCTCAGTGGAAACTCCAATTGCCACACCTGTGCAGCACGAAGCTGATCTCTGAGCGGAGGACGTCAGGATTGAAGAGACAATCACACTTTAAGTGTAGCAGAAGAAGCCTTTATTTCTCAGCCCCAGGTTGCTTTTATACCCTAGCTCAGAAGGCAGCTGACCCAATGAGGGTGGGGGAGCCAATCGCATGACCACAGGGTCAGTGCCAGGTCATGGTGTTCTCAGGACCTGATACCAGAAGATGAGCTGGTAAACAACTCTGAGAATGAGAAACCAGGAGGCCCAAAAGGTCACTGCAGGGGAGGTGCACATGGAAGCCAGGACAGCATGTCCCAACATCTGATCTTCCTTACTCCTACCATAATTACTTATTAAGTTCTGCTTATAGCGTTCTAGGGCTTTGTTAACCCACAGCTCCAGATTTTTCCTATTCTTCCCACAAACTAGTTCCGGAGACCTAAGAAACCACATTGTCAGCTCTGTCACTGCGACAGCAATGGTCTCACTTCTCAATATAAAATTTTCGGTAGTAGTTCCTTTTCTCATTACTGTGACCAAATATCCCACAAAGCAACTCGAGGGAAGGACAGGTTATTTTGGTTCATGGTTTGAGGCCACGGTTTACTATTGCAGGGAAGGAATATTGGAAAGTGAGGCTTCCTTTGGCAGCAGGAACCTGAGGCTGCTTGCTTACAGGACCAGGAGACAGAGACAAGACAGGAAGTAGGACTGGGTTCTAAAACTCAAATCCTGCTCCTAATAAACATTTGGGGACCAAGTAGTCAAGCACACGAGTTTGTGGAGAATATTTCACATTACATTTTAGAGCTTTCCATGAGTGAGATCTCACACTCAAGGCATCCTTCCAATTGTCTCAGTGCAAAGTGCATAATTTCTCTTTAATTGTACATAATTATTACAATCATCTGGTCCACAACTATAAGTGCATTCATGGTCCTTTTCTGACAAACACTACATTCAGTAAATTCTTTCTTCACTTTTGGCCTTTTTTTGCCAACTCTCAGAATTACCCTCTTAAAAGCATATCTAAAAATAATCATGCCACATCTTAAATGTAACACTGATTGAAATTTCCTCTGCTAAGTTGTTTAGTCCATTACTTTTGAATTCAGCCTTATATTTTAAGGAAATAATTAGAATATAAGCAGATACTCTACCAGATTATAATATGAAATTATCTCATGTTCAATTTCCAGTA
>NW_008330763.1:7465-10491 GCF_000622305.1 Nannospalax galili
AGCTTAATACTCCATTCTAATAGCCTGGACAACAGTAGTGCTGAGCATAATGTGGGTGGTAGTGGTCCTAATCATGAGACCAGAAGAGAACTGCCTCGATCAGCAACTGAGTTAGAGGCCATTTGTGTGATATTTTGACAAAGAATCTGGCTGTTTTCTGAGCATGTCAAGAAATTACACGAGGTTGAATTAAAAAGCAATGGACTATTTTTAGGGTTGGAGGAAATTTCAAGACAGCATAACACTGAACCTGTGATATGGCTGTTCCTAATAACTCTTGTGCGGATATGCAGTGAAAAATAACAAGTGGGACAGAATGAAATACAAAATGTCCAGTCTGGAGTTGTGGATTCTTCCACCTCTGTTTCAGAGAGCCACTGAGACCAGGCAGCAAGTGGCAAGTGAGTCCTTGCAAGTTGATAAGGGGCTGTTCCATGAAGCAATTAAAGAAGCAATTAAAGTGAAGCCTGGATTGCTGTGAATGTCCCAAGACACTGGAGATGCCAGAACTATGAGACATCTGCCAAGACAGCTGCCTATAGAGAGTGGAACCAGCCCAAGAGCGAGATATATGTTACAGGCAGCACAGCTGGAGGAGTTGACTAAGCCCTTGAAACTAAAGTCCCAGACATTTGATATGGAGCTGTAGGATTTGATGTTTGCCCTGCTTGGTTTTAGTCTTGCTTTGGTGCAGTGCTTTCTCACTATAGCCCCATTCCTTCCTTTTGCAATGGAAATGTCAATATGTAGTTTGTTTTTTATTGTACAGGGGTCACAATTAAGAGATTGCTTAGAGTCTCAAAAGATACCTTGCACTTTTGAATAGAGTTGAAACAAAGCCTGTGGGGACTTTTAAAGTGAAACTGAGTGCATTTTGCATCTTGAGATAGTCATGAGCCTATGGAGGCAGGAGGTAGAAGGTGGTGGTTTGAATGAGAAATGTCCCCTACAGGCCTAGGTAGTTGGACAATTGGTGTGGTGCTGTTTGGGGAGGTCGTGGAGAGGTACAGCTTTGCTGGATGCAGTTCATAACTGAAGGTGGACTCTGAGGATTATTAACTCACCCACTTACAGTTCATTCTCTCTGCTTTATGTTTGCGGCTGAAGGTGTGAAAACTCAGCTTCCTGCTCTGGCCCGATGCTTTCCACTTCCCGCCATGCGTCCCTGCCATTATGGATCCCCGCTAAAATCTTCAGCCAAATAAACTCTCTCATAAGTTGCTTTTGGTCAAGGCAGTTCATCACAGCTACAAAAAAATAATACAGGAGTAATGACTTTGGGCTTGATGGATTTTATAAATAAGAACTCTACAACTGGTATCTTATGATCAGTGATTTATTGTGTAGGCACTGATCAGGTAGGAAGCAAGGTGATATGAGGATACTGATCATCAAATGTTAGTAAGATGCTGTTACAGCACAATGAGGTAAAAGCCATATGTATAATGGGGAGTCTTCATGAGAATCTGCTCCTTCAAGGAATATTGAACATTAGTTGCACCATTTTCCCAAAAAGACAAATGTTTTAAGTACAAATGAAAGGCATTTTGTGAGATCGGAGGTTTGTTCTGATGGGTTCCCAGAAGCAATTGGCATCCTTTGCAAACAATTTCTATTCAACATCTCTTTTATTTTCCTTTGAATTTCTGCTTATTTTCTGTCCACACTGTTTTTCAATGTCTATTTTTATTGAATTTTTGTGCATTTGATACAAAACTTCTAATCATCTTAATACGCTCTTCCCATCTGTACCTGCCTGTAACCGCCCCCCCACCAGATTTCATGAATTATGTCATATATCTTAAGCTCTATCAGGTCAAGTGAGTGTACCCAGGTTGCCCTCAGTGCAAATTCATCCACTGGGCTTTGGTCAGGCTACATAAAGTCTCTCCCTTAAAGAAGATCCGCTCTCCCTCACCCAGCTGCCAATACTTCCTCGGCTAAGTTTGGGGCCTGCCGCCCATATTCCCAGTTCTGTGCTGGGTTTTTGTCTGCTCAAGTTTGCATGGGTTTCTCACATGCTGTCACCATTGCTGTAAGTTCATATAAACAAGGTCCCTGACCCTGGAAGGCTCTTTCCTTATGGTCCTGCACTTCCTCCCTGGATCCTACAATCTTTTTTCCCTCTTTTCTATAATGGTCTCTGAACCCTAGTTCAGTGCAGGACCATAAGGAAAGAGTCCTTCTAGGGACTCACATTCTGCAGTCTCATACTCTGCACTTTGTCCACTTGTGGCCCTTTCTGTTCAACGTCCTGTTTCATGAGGAAGTTTCACTAAAAAGAGTTAAAATCTGCATTATTATTCTCTCTGACCCTTGTTCCACTATGTTTCAAGAGCCTTAGGTGTAGAGGATCCACTGTAGATGTGTCCCTTAGGGTTGGGTATCCCACAGACACTTATTCTCGGTGTGTGACCAGTTGTGGAACTCTGTAATATCAATTGCAAAAGAAGCTTCTTTGATAAGTGGTGTTGGCATACTTGTCTGGAAATATAAGGATCCACATTTAACATATACATTTGTCTAGGGATGTGACAGCCTTAGGTTTTCTCTAAGATCTATGACCTCTCCAGCCATGTGTATTTGTCTATGTTTACTGTGCGCCATGTGTATTTGTCTGTGTTTACTGTGCCACACTTGAATTTCCTCCCATTGAGTGGCTTTTAAGTCCATTTAAGTAGCTGAAATTCAATCAAATCTCAGTGAGCGTATGGAATGTGGACCCTGAGTTAATGTCAGTATGTTTTTGTGTTTACAGTGGGCTCATGAAACCTGGCCTCAATGCCATTATGGGACCTAAAGATGGAAGCAGGTCCTTGTGAGTATGACACTAAATATATGTAAAATGTATGTAAACCTTTAGTGTCCAGTTTGTGTGCTTTAAAAAATCAGCCAAGAGTCACTTGTTAAGGTGTTGTTTAAGCAATTGAGTGTGTGCATGTCTAGTCTGGAGTGTGGATAATGTGCAGTTTGGATACATTTTAGTTTTCTTCCAAGGCCTAGGGCATCTTACTAGTTCCACTTTG
>NW_008330763.1:12454-13726 GCF_000622305.1 Nannospalax galili
AATGAGGAATTATCTGCATGACTTTGGCCTGTGCCATGTCTAGGTGGGAGTGTCTTGATTAAGTTCACGGATGTGGGAAGACCCAGCCGACTATGGCAGCTCCATTCCTTGGGTTTGGGTCCTGGACTTGATAAGAGTTGAGAAAGTGAGCTGAGCACTGGCAGGAAGGCAAGCAGCCATTGTCTCTCTGCCCTTGACTGTGGATGTGACTAGTTGCTTCAGGCTCCTGCCTTGACTTCTCTGTGAGTTCTCTGTAAATTAAAGTAAACACTTTTCTCCCCTTAATTGATTGTTGCGAGAATATTTTTATCCCAGCAACTGTACAGAAAACTTGGACATCCTCTTTCTTTCCCTCTCCCTTCTGTCTTCTGTCAATATTCACTTCCCTCTGCCTCCTGTCTTATCTTCTGTCAGTATTCACAGTGGGCAAGAGCAACACAGAACAAAGTTATTACTTTAGGGGTGTGTGTGGGTCAGGAAGATGAATGACACAATAGGTGAATGTACAGTTGACTTATTTCTTACTGTAATATTTTAAAAGAATGCATAATAGTTCACTCGAATACTTATGAATCCATGGAAAATACGAACATTTACTTCCTCACGAATTTTTTTCTTAAGTATCAAAATAAATAATACCTTCATATCTTCAGCCATTTCAGGTCCATATTCAATCACATTTCCCAAATCTAATTTTTTATTTTATTGTTAATAAGACCTGATCAACAATTTGATTTGTTCAATGCCTGGAGATACAGAATTGTTTCCTACTTTCTTTGACCCCCCAAACATTCTTGCCTCATAGAATTGACACTGAGTGGCTGACAGGATTATGTGTAGATGTCTCCTGAGCAGACATTTGGTTATTTGGGTCCAAATTTTCTACCCAAAATGCAGTTCTCATAGTATATCCCCTCCCTGTGACAGTCCTTTCTGAGAGGCACAGGAGGTTGGGGCAGGACTAGCTGCTGATTCCCGCAACAGTTCCCTGCAGGTTTTTCTGTGAGATTTATTTTGTTTGAGAACAACTCTGAAATTCCACCATTTACTGCTACATTCTTTTGTAATTTTATTTGTTTGGTCCTGTTTATTTACTTAATTTTGTATTTCCAAAAAGGTACTTTGCTTTTCTCTGATCTTTAATTAGTTATTTCCATAGATTTCTTATGTAGATTTTCAGGGAAAACATATGGAGGCATTTATTTGTCTTGTTAAAATTCATGACATGTAATAGATTACAATAATTTTAATATAACTTAATGAAACTTTTTA
>NW_008330763.1:13918-15186 GCF_000622305.1 Nannospalax galili
CGCCAGGCAGCTTGGAACTCACTTTGTAGACCAGGCTGGCATTGAACTCAAAGAGATCCGCCTGCCTCTGCCCTACATCCAGCTTTTATATGAGTTCCAGGTTATCAGCCTTGTGTAGCCAGCAGTTTTGTAATTTGAGCTGTCTCCCTCGACCTTAATGAGATTTCTGACATGACAACTGTATAAAAATTAATGCGGTTACTCTAACAGTATGATTGTTATATGGTTAGCATAATAGTATTCTACATATAATGTTCTCTAGTTTCCTAATATAATGTTTGATCGCACACTCATTAACGCTATTTTTTACAAAGGCATTTTAAAACAATAGTACATAGTTTTTGCTCTCAAATACTTAATTATGCATAATGTAAAATAAGAACATTTATTTACCTTAACAATTCCAGTCTTAACTATCAAAATAAATAATACCTTCATAGCCTCAGCCATGTCAGGTCCATATTCAATCACATTCTTCCAATGTCCTTTATCATCATCATGTTAATAAGACTCATTCAAACATTTGATTTGCAGATTTTAAATTTCAGAATCCTTTCCTACTTTCTATGCCCCTACCTTCCTATTTCCCCGTGCCTAACACAATGGCATCAACTGTCACACAGATGGTTGCAGCTTGACTTGTGGAACAATCACACCTAGATTTATCTAACAGGATGACCTGGGAATTTTTTGAGGTTTTAGGGTGTAATAATGTCAATATGTAAAATTTTACAGTTTGAAAGCATACTGATATAGTGTGCTAGAATGTAAACTTTCTAGGTCCTACGTCTACTCTCCTTCTAAGTTGTCTTCTGGACTTTAGGATAAAAACAGTGTGTGTGTGTGTGTGTGTGTGTGTGTGTGTGTGTGTTGATGTGTGTGTGTGTGTGTGTGTTGGTGTGTGTGTGTGTGAGAGCTGGGGGATGATAGCTGACTCATAAATTACCAGAAATCATTTTTCTTTTCCTCTCCTTCTTTCCCTTCTATTTTAGACAGTGATTTCACTATCTCACAGTCCTTTAGTGTTATAATTTATTCCATAAAACTGAATGTGTGACTTGATAAGAAACAAACAAAACTGTTCGCAAACAGGGACTTCATATCAAGTGTTACCTGAGTCTCTTTGTACTCAGGTAAAGAGGGACCTCCTTCTCCCAGGAGTCCATATTTTTGCTGTTCAGGATAATGATATTAAAAGTAATATTAACTTTTGTGGCAAGCTCAAGCAGGCTCACCAAATGATAATGACTTTGGTGTCCTTGTTGATA
>NW_008330763.1:16049-19731 GCF_000622305.1 Nannospalax galili
ATAGATAGATGATGATGATAGATAGATAGATAGATAGATAGATAGATAGATAGATAGATAGATAGATAGATAGGTAGGTAGGTAGGTAGATAGATAGATAGATAGATAGATAGATAGATAGATAGATAGATAGATAGAGATAGAGATAGAGATAGAGATAGAGATAGAGATATATTACCTGGACCACATAGACCACTGTAGGGAGTTTTCCCTTTGGAGAGGATGTGGGAAGCTTTTTGAGAGTGTTACAGTGAAGCAATGCCCACTTGTGGAGAAGGCTGTGCAGTTTGCACCAGGGTGTTTTAAGTCACATGCCAGCAGGGGGGCAGAGACACAGTGGTTCTTTAACTAGAAATGGGGGATTCTGGATACACTTTGCAGACAGAACAACTATGATGAGTTCATTTTGGACCTGGGTAGAATGGTTGAGAGAATCATGGCTGTGATTTGGGTCCTGAACACAGGGAAAAATTAGGTTAAAACATGGCATTGCCTTTTACCATGAAAGAAGACTGTGACAGGAAAATTTTAGGATAATATTTAAAAGTAAGTTTTGTACATCTTTAAAATTAATACAGAGAATCTCAAAGAGACTGAAAAGCTCCAAGAACAACACAAGGAGTATCCCACTCTCCTTACCTAGGTTCCCATTTTAAATTTTACCGCACTTGTTCTCCTATCTACTGTCCCTTCCATAGTTGTTTCTTTCCGACATCACAACCCATCATGCTGACTTCTCCTGCATGGAACTTCAGGAAGCTAGGGCGCTCCACCCCTGCACGCTCCCTGTGAGGATGCGAACCACTACAGTGTTGCCACTACCTGGTCCAGAGTCTCCTCAGACGTCTCACCTTCTTGCAGTGCTTCCTCTCCAGAAATGCTTAGTTGCTCTTTCTTTCTTTTTCTAGTATGGACCACTTCCCCCATCTGTCTCTTTCCCTTGTCATTGCCGGTACACTTCTTGAGGTAACCTTTAGCTTGGTTTATCCCAGGGCTCTGGGAACAGACTCAGGCCATGAGATGCTGCTGTGTTCGTCCCAGTGCAGCAGCCCTGGAGCAGCTCACCTCTGGTAAATCTTGATCCTCTAATTGTGCTGGCCTCTTCTGGATTCTCTGATGTGAAATAGCATTTTTTCATTTTTATGGCTTACTATATTCTGCTAGGGAGAATTTTAGTTATTAATACCGATAATCTGTTCTTCAAGTAATTTAACTGTTTACTGTAAACATGTTTCCAGTCACTCTGGCTATTTCATTTTTCTGCTATACCTGGAAACTCCTCTTCCTTTTTAAGTTGCCAAACACCCCACATTCATGGATTCCCCACTCTATTAGCACCTTCCTTTCTTAATGTTCATACCACTAGAGGCAAGTATGTATTCTAGGATAGAAAATTAGGGAAGACAGAAAGAAGTCTAAAGTTTAAGCATATTAAATTTGAGATGTCCGTTGCACACGTTCATTCAGAAGGTACGGTATGAGCCTGAGTTCAGGTCCTCTTTCAAATCATAACCATGCTATATATATTATCTTAACTGCTAGCTGTGCTCACTAGAGAACGTAGGATACTATGATGCAGTTTTCCTGTTTTACACTGTAGCATACAGATATCCTCACAGAGACCTCTGTTTATTCTTTCTTGCACCATTGTTCATACACATCACTGTTTTAAAATCTAGGTTCTAGGAATTCCATATGATAAGGATATCTATTGTTGAAGTGGAACTTCATTATCATGAGAAAAAAAAGCCCATTCTGTTTCTGTTATGTGGAGGCAAGACCCAAGATTCTTCATAGGAGACTGTGGAGGAGATGCTGAGGCCACTGCTCCAAAGACCTTGCTTTGAGCATCAGGGATTTCACCATGTTTCTTTACTGCCTTGAGTCCTTTACCAGCTCTCCACCACCTGCTGACCAAGGTTCTTGCTTATAAGGGAAGGGTTTTCCACAGGTTTAATTTCCTTTTCAGGTCATTTCTTTAATCATTTTCATTATACACCAATTCTTTCTGAGCTATCACTGCAGACCCCAAAATGTTTGTTTATTTGTTTGAGAGAGTGTCTCCCTGTAGCCCCAGCTCACCTGGAACTAGCTATCTAGATCAGGCTGGCCTGAATATCACAGAGGTACACCTGTTTCTGCCTCCCAGAGCTGGAATGAAAGGCATGTGCCACCATTCCCAGCCTCAAAAATGTTTTTAATAGCACTTTCAAACACTGTATTTTGCCTCTAGTTCTCCTACTCTACAGTGTAACTCCTATGACATGGAACTTAGCTTGTTTTGGAGTTTTTTGTGAGGGTGGGGGATTTCTGCTGTGGAATTAGACCAAAGATCAAATCCCAGTCTTGCTCTTTACTGTGACACCATTGACTGATCGGTTGACCTTACAAGCTTTAGGAAATTGTACTATTAGAACTGCCTTATAGCAATATTGCTAAAATTAAAATGAAATTATCTCTGAAGCGTTTAGCAAAGATAGCCAAGTGGTTGTAATGTTAATCATATTATCAGAACAATGAAATCAATTCCTGAGGATCCAGAGTGATCAAAAGGACTGGCCATGCCATCATTGTTTAATATTTAATTTTACATAATTTTTCTCAAATATGAGTGTACTTTCAGATCACCTAGTCTGTCTATTAATGATCTGACTCCCTGTATTTATTCTTGAAAACTCTAATTCTGAGAAGACTGACCAGAAATCTGCATATACAATAAATATCCTAGGGGATAATGTACAATACTTTAAGTGCAGGTCTTTTAAATAAGAGCCTTGAGGTAGTTTGTCTTCAAGCATCAACAACTGAATTGGGTTTATGTGGTGTTTGATGACTGAAACATGCCAGCTTCTTTCATTTGAATTTGAATTCAAGCCAGTGCTGTTTTATGACACCTGTAGTTCTATACTGATGGTAGAGGTACAATTTCCACAGAATGCCTTGTTTTAGTGCCCAACCCTCTACACACTGAGAAATAAAATGTGTTGTCTGGTCACTGCTACCAATGTCTGGAACTCAGAAGGTGATGAATATGTCAATGGAGCTTCGCAGTGCAGATTCCATATGCATAGGAATGTATGTGACTTTGAATTATATACTGTGTGTCTAGAGGGAAAGTTTCCCAGAATTCTTTATTCCAAAGAGGGAAATATTAGACAAAGTATAGTTCCTGCTATTGGCTAGACCAGACACCAGATCACCCACTTTTCGTTAGTTTGGTGCCAGAATTTTGATTAATTTTGCAATACTTGCTTGTTACTTAGGTTTATTTTTCTGTCCTGTCTGAGTATGCATGTATGCCTGTGTTTGAGTGTTTTTTCTGGGCCATGTGTGCTCTGCTTGCCAGTTATGATGACTTCATAACTAACATGCTAGACTCAGGCCAGTTATTCCATTGCTTGAACAGTCTGGGAAAGGCCCAGTATCATTGCATTCTTGCCCATGTAACAGGTGGTGGTTTCTCATTTCCTCTAGTATGTGATCTTGCTCTGCAGGTTTATGAGGTGCTACTTAACTTTGTAGTAGCCTCATACTTCAGATTTAGGCTATGAATGTGTGCTAGCCTTAAGTTTAACATAAGGCTCATATTCTTAGACTGGTGTTTCTATATTCAGATTGGATGATGAGATTATTTTTTAATGGTTGATGAAATCTGCTTCACCTTAGGGGAATATGGATATAT
>NW_008330763.1:19883-21044 GCF_000622305.1 Nannospalax galili
ACACAGAAAGTTGATTCAAAGTTCACGTGTGCTGTGTTGCCACTCTGAGGATTTATTCTCTATTTGGAATTATGGCAACATGACAGATGATATTTGTATCTCTGCACTTCATAGGCAGAGAAGCAGTGAATGTTATCCTACACACTGCTCTTCCAGTTTCCTAGGTGAACCCAGAAAGCACAGTGCACCTGGGCAGTTGATACCCCAGTCCCAGACCTGGATTTAGGTTTTTGAAGTACTTAAAGCCTCAGAGCATAGTAACAGCTGGTTTGGGGATTCATGGTTTATAATATGTGAGGACTAATATAAGATGTTCCTGTATAGTACACATGAGCACACATATGTAGTTAGCGGGAAACAGATTGTTGCAATATTTTCTGAGCATATACACGAGGAAAGGATAAATCAGTGAGGACAAAAGAGCAGGATTAGGAAATCATTGGATTCTGTCTTCCCTAGCCTCCCTTACTAAAAGAGTCCTCTGTGTTTCCTAAGACATTTAGGACTGTGCTCTTGGATTCCTTTCTTTTGTAGGTTATCACCATGAGCCCCACAACAACCCTGCTGACTTCTTCCTGGATGTTATAAATGGGGATTCCTCTGCTGTGATATTAGGAGGGGAGGAAGAAGACCATGAAGGTATAGGATCTTTTTGATTCACAGATTTCTTTGTTTTGATTTTCTTAATTGACTTGAGGCACATTAATGTGGCTCATTAGAATATAGCTTTTTCAAAATTCAGTTCCCTAAAATTCGTTAATAGGTAGACTATTGTCCTTTAGTGCCCTGGTGTTATTTATTTAATTTACGAAAGGCCATTTATGTGATACTGTAAGTTGTAAGATGGGTTGCCATTAAAATTAGATGTACTCATTGTTTGCAGCATTATGCTTTCCTTTGTTTTAGACAGGGTTTGTTTATGTAACCATGCTGGACTGGAACTTGTGATCTTTCTACCTCTGTCTCTCAAGTACTAGTATCACAGGACAATGGTACTGTACCTGGCTTTGTTTATAGCCTTTATAAAGTATTTATAGCATTTTAAAAATAAGAAACTTGGCACTTTATATACATTTGCACATAGTAGAAAACAAGGACTGGATATTTATTCTAAGAATTATAGTTCCATCTGGGAAAGAAATCTATGTTGATAACTAGGGT
>NW_008330763.1:22106-23339 GCF_000622305.1 Nannospalax galili
CCCTTATCCATTTCCATTCACTGTTTCATTCCATAAATTCAAAACACAATAGTGAACAAAGTAAAACATTTTTTTCTGATGGAAATTTAAAAATTTTTTGTTTATTATTTTTATGAGTGTGAGTGTGTTGTCTGCATGTATGTAAGTGCACCCATGTCATGAAGTGCCCACAGAGGTCAAAAGATAATGTTGGATCCCCGGAACTGGAGTTACAGATGATTGTTAACTGCCATGTGAGTGCTAGGATTTGAACCTGGGTCCTCTGCCAGAGTAGCCAGTGCTCTTAATCCACTGAGCCATCTCTCCAGCCCCGTATTGACACTTTTTACATGGGGAGAGAGGTGATAACTAAGTAAATAGGTAAAAGTTATAGCCGGAGAGATGGCTCAGCAGTTAAGAACACTGGCTGTTCTTGCAGAAGAACCAGGTTCGAATCCCAGCACCCAAATGGCAGTTAACAGCTGTCTGTAACTCCAATTCCAGGGGATCTCATAGCCTCTTCTGTTCTCCATGGGCATTGCACCTACGTGCAGGCAATACAGACATACACATAAAATAAAAAAAAATTATAGCTTGTCAGATGAAAGGATGAATTATGGAGAAAGTTCAGGAGAGAAGAAGTAGAGATGATGGAAGATAGAAATAGGGAGGAAAGGAGAGTTGATTGTAGAAGAAATCCAGTGGTGAGGAATCTGAATGCCACTGAACACATACATGTGAAGGTAGCTTGTGCCATCCACTGCCCAAGGGTGAGCCTGCATGTAAAGTGCCATTCCCTTATTTGGGACTTAATGTTTGAAAGCAATGGCTACCTCAAAGAGTTCAGTTTACACACAGGTCTGACCAGAGTCAGTGAGGTTCTTCGCTGTCAGTTACCTGTCTCAACTGAGAGGAAATAGTGCTCTTTTTTTCTTTCTTTTTTGTTTTTTTACTGACTCTTTTGACTTGCTCCTTAAGGTTTTATTATCTTTCACATAGATGTCACACAAAATGTAGTTCTCCCCATTCATTGGGCCATCATTTGTTCATTTATGTTTATGTAATGATGATTAATATTATTTTGATTTTGCTAGAAGTTCATCTACGGGCCTCAGCCATAAGGGCAAGTTCTCTACTACTGATCTACATCCCCACTCCTTATCCAACATTTATAATTAATTCAGCTGGTTGTTTGGGGCTTTGTACTTTATTATAAGTCATTTAATTTCTGTTGAATATTAAAAGATGATGTGC
>NW_008330764.1:0-298 GCF_000622305.1 Nannospalax galili
GCTATAGTCATAAAAACAATATGGTACTGGCATAAAAATAGATCCATAGACGATTGGAACAAAATTGAGGACCCAAATATGAGTAATTGCAATTTTAGCCACCTGATATTTGACAAAGGGGCCAAGAACATTAACTGGAGGAAAGACAGCATGTTTAGCAAATGGTGCTGGCAAAACTGGATCTCCACTTGTAGAAGAATGAAACTAAACCGCTATCTTTCACTCTGCACAAAAGTCAATCCAAATCGCTCAAAGACCTCAATGTAAAGCCTGAAACTCTGAAACCCTTAGAAGAAAA
>NW_008330765.1:0-6800 GCF_000622305.1 Nannospalax galili
GAGATGGGAGATTGAGTCTAAATGTGAATGGAATATATTCATACATTCGTGAAGAATCAATAAAAATGTTAAAATAATGAAAAACTAACAAAATAGAATTTTGCATATAACATAGAATAAAAAACTTGATGTATATATAAAATTTATCTTTATACCCATGTACTAATATATATCTATTATACCTGCCAATTACTTTTTATATGTTAAATAAATGAAAATTATATATATAATGTCTATTATTTGATACATATTCCATTTAAGTGATATAGATCTATATGTTTATTCCAGTTTATATAATCACCAAATAGGGTGCTTCAGTTGACTTCATACCTTAGCTATTATGAATTCTACTATAGGGAACACAGAACTGCATGTACCTTTATGAAGAAGTGCTTTCATTTCTTTTGGGTATTGGCTCAGAAGATGGATTGCTGGGTCATATGTTAAGTCTATTATTAATTTCTGTAGAAATCTCCATACTCTTCCACATGGACCTACCACTCTAGTTTCCCACCAACAGTGAATAAGAATTCCATTTTCTCACACCCTGGCCAACAAATTTCTTTGATATTTTGGATGATAGCCAGCATATCATATCTGAGTTGATAAGTCTGTGGATCTTCTACAATGAGGAATGACAACAGAGCACTTTTTCCTGAGTGTTGACCGTTTTTAGTGCCTATTGGATCAATGTTTATTCTCCTCCTTTGCCCATTTTGAATAGAGTTACTAGGAATATTGTTATTGTTATTGATTTATTTGAGTTCTTTTTTTAACCCAAATTTATTGATTGATTTACATATATGTAAATAAACATATATGTCACCTATATATAGACACATATACATGTCACAGCTAAATCCCAAATATAATGTGGTAAAGCTACTCCTCCCTCACATCCCACATTACCCTTTTCTGTAACCTCATGGCCAGAGACAAAGTCCCTCAGCACATACTATAGTGCCTTGTAACATATTGTCTCCCAATTGGCTGGTTCTTCCAATAGGCGGGATCTGACATGGAACAGGAACTAGGAAGGGAAGCTGGGAGCCATCTTGGGATGGCAGTCAGGAGTCGCTGGTAGAGTGTGATGGTGAAGGAAACTCGCAGCCAGTGCAGCAACTGAAAGACAGAATGGACTGACTCCCTGTGGACCTGGGCGAGATTGCTGGCCCTGGAGGCATGTGTGAATGCTAGCGTGGGCTATGGGTGTGGCACAGTCTGATAAGGCGGGCTCTGAGTCATGGTGGTGCAGGGCTAGGCACTGGGTGCTCATTCCTTTGTAAGTAAATAAATACACATAAAATATATTATATGGTTTATCTGATCGTGCAGGACACCCAAAGATAATTCAGGGCACACATAAAAATGAAGCTTGAGGGGCTGGAGAGATGGCTCAGAGGTTAAGAACACTAAGTGTTCTAGCAGAACAGCACCCACATAGCAGCTAACAACTGTCTATAACTCCAGTTCCAGGGGATCCAACAGCCTCTTCTGTCCTCTGGGGGCATTGCACAACACGGGTGCACTTATCTACATGAAAATACACGTATACACATAAAATAAATTTTTTTCATTTTTTTAATGAAGTTCAAATTGTCCTTTTATTTCAACGTATATTTTTAATGAACTTTTGTGTACTTCATGCAAAATATCTATTAAAAATGGTATTATTTTGTTTTATATATATGAGTGTATTGCCTGCCTGTATGTAAGTGCACCCACGTCATGCAATGCCAGTGGAGGTCAGAGAGGGTTTCAGGTTCCTTGAATATGGGGCCATGGATGGTTGTTAGCTGCCATGTGGGTGCTAGGAATCAAATCTGAGTCCTCTGCAAGCCAGTTCTCTTACCTGCTGAGCCATCTGTCCTGCCCCAATAAAAGCTATCTCAATCATCTTTATATCCCCTCCCTCATCCAACACCTCTGTAGTCCTGCCCACTACATTTCATGACTTCTGCCATCTATGTTAAGGCCTATCAAGTCAAGTTTGTATACCCAGATGTCCCTCAGTGTAAGTTCAACCACTGGAGTCTAGTCAGCCTACCTAGTTCCTCTTCTCTAGTCAGCCTACCTACTTCCTCTTCTCAAAAATAACCCCAGAGCCAATTTCATGTCTCTATTCCTCAGGCTATAGATGAAGGGGTTCAGCATGGGTGTCACCTCTGTATACATTATTGAAGCGATTACATCCTTAACTTGGGAATTATTTGAGGAAGGAAATAAATAAATAATTGCAAGAGTCCCATAGTACAAAAATACCAAGAAGAGATGGGAACCACAGGTGGACAGAACTTTGCAGATCTTCTTAGTGGAGGGGACCTTCAGGACAGTAAAACCAATGCAGATGTAAGAGCTAAAAATAGCACCCAGTGTGAGGAGAGTCAACATTCCTCCCTCAGTGAAGATGACTAGCTCATTGAGGGAGGTATCTGAGCAGGACAACTTCAGGAGTTCACTGAGGTCACAGAAAAAGTGGGGGATAGTGTTGTCAGCACAGAAGGACAGGCGGGACAGGAGCAGGGTGTGCAGCAGGGCACGCATACAAGAGAGGAACCAAGATCCAGCCACCAATAAGTCACAAAGCTCCTCCCTCATGATAACCATGTAGTGCAGTGGGTGGCAGATGGCCACATACCTGTCATATGCCATCACTCCAAGAAGGAAAGTATCAACAGATACAAAGAACGAGAAAAAATACAATTGAGAGATGCACCCCTCATAAGGGATGGACAGGTGCTGAGTCTGCATGTTGCTGAGCATCTTTGGAATGATGACAGATGATAAGGAGATGTCAGAAAAGGCCAGGTGGCACAGGAAGAAGTACATGGGGGTGTGGAGGCGAGAGTCCAGCCTGATGAGCAGGATGATGAGCAGGTTCCCCAGCACCGCGGTCAGGTACATGGTCAGGAACAGGGTGAAGAAGATGCCCTGCTGCTCTGGCTGGATGGGGAGCCCCAGGAGGATGAACTCAGACACACTGCTCTGGTTCCCCCTCCTCATGGTCCTCTTCCTGCTGGGAATGAAGGAGAAGGAATGTCAGAGTCCTGAGACCCTCACCGGGTAGACACAGCATGCATGCTTTTTTTCCAGCATATTGCATCAAAATTCAGACAAACTTCACACTTTACAGTCTGAATCTCAGATTGGCTTCACTGAATACAGAGAAAACATTTCTTTCAAGAAAGAACACAAATTTGCTCACTTATTTCACAAATGTTCTAAACAGTATTTTCAGCACCAGAAACATAACAGATAAAAGAATTCCCTCCTGGAGCACACATGCTATAAACATTTAATCAAATATTGAGCAAGGTTTTGATGAGCAAGAACTATGACGGCCAGGAAGGATTAGAGAGTGCCACCTTAGAGGCTTACTTCTTCGGTGGCCCTTTGCAGCATTTGCTGTATGTTCATAGGTTTTCTCTCTGATAAAATGATAACTCTATGATCTAGTTATATCAATTTGGGAGATATCTATATTGATGTATGTAATAATCTTAGAGCAGATCTCTACACATGATCATATTCAGTCATGTGAGTTCTACAGCAGGAAAAGTTCAGCAGAAAAAAATCTAGTATCAACGTCCACGTAATCAGAGAAACAGAACGGTGAGATAACATTGGACAAAGCCCAGTTACTGGCATTACAAAACCATCAACCTCCTGGAATTTCACAGGACCTGAGGATACAGTGAGACATATCCTGGACAATGGGGACTAATCCCTGAGAGCAGAAAATACAGAAGCATTATCTCTTCATTGCTTCTCTCTCTCTCTCTCTCTCTCTCTCTCTCTCTCTCTCTCATCTCTATCCTTATCGCTTATCGGCCTATCCACATGTCTTCCTCTCTCCCTGTCTCCTTCCATCCTTCCTGTGCTCTCTCCTCACTTCTCTCCCTCTCTCCTAATACAAGGATGCATTCACGGTAACTGCCTTGAGATTTTGCCGCAGGGAAATTTCACATACCAAAATCCTAAGAAGTTTATCACAATGTTGGATCTGAGAGTCTGTCAAACTATTGTTAACTATTGGGTTCAAGTCACCAAATTAGTGCCTGATGCTGTCATAGTTCCAGGCTCTGTCAATATGACCAGAACCCTGCTTGTCACCATTCCACTAGTCCTACACCTGCATTCATTTGTTAGAAAATCCAGGATTGGTGTGAACCCTACAGTCCTAGCACTTAATGAAGCCTAGGCAGAAGGACCATGACTTTGAAGCTGGCATTAGCTATGCATTGAGTTCTGGACCAGCCTCAGTAACATAAAAAGACTATATTTCAAAAATATGAGAGAGAGAAAGAGAGAGAGAGAGAGAAAGGTCTCATCAAATCTGAAACTATTTGTTTTTCAAAGTTACAGCACGCTACCTTCTTGATGATCTGCCAGTATTCATATATAGATCACTTTGTAGTTTACTACATACTCTCCTGTTTAGACACTCTGAGAGTAGAGTGTGACGCTATGTAATAACAATCTGTGTATAACAGGTCTACATATGTATCTACCATAGTTCAACATCAAGCCCTTCCTGGGGAAACCAGAATTTACACTCACTAACTTACATAAGACATTAAATTTGTAACGCTGATGTGGTTTAATTGCAACAGTCAGAGAATGATTACCGAGTGCCTCTAAAGCAGACATTCCAGGGGATTTTTACATTCCTAGTGTGAAAACACAGGTATAAAGCCGCATGCTGAAAGTCTCGTAGCACTTGGTAGATCCTTATCCCAAGCATAAAATGATTCTTTGAAGTGCAGCTTGGTACCTATCTAGTGAGAGTTAAATCACAATTGCACATCACATACAGAAACCGAGGAAATGGAATCCAGGGAACAGCCATCACTCCAAGGCCCATGTACCTGGTGAGGAGACTCTTTAACTGTGGTCAAAAGCGGAACAGGGGGACAGGCGGTCATCTCAGTCAGTGGAAAAGAAGAACATAGTGATTTAACCTCCAATGAGGTCTAATATCCCACTGCATTTACTAACTCAAAATGTTTGCAACTCAAACATGTTTGAAGGAAAATTCAGAAGTGTCAATTAAACACTCAAACTTAATAGCTGGATGGGCAAAAAGCTGACCTTGATTCAAACCATTCTCTGTGAAAGAGGCAGCTGGACAACTCAAGAATGCAGATGGGAAGAAGCAAGTTCAACAAATGGTCTTTAAGTGAGTCTGCTTCCTCTGTTCTTGCCAAAATAATCTGCCTTTGACAGTTAAACAAAAAAAAAATGAGTCACCAGAGGCTGGAAGAATGACTCAGCACTTGAGAGCATTGACTGCTCTTGCAGATGACCTGGGTTTGAGTCCCAGAACCCAAATGGTGGCTAACAACCGTCCATAACTCCAGTTTCAGGGGGATCCCATGCCCTCTTCTGACCTCTGATGAATGCACTAACACACATGTACATAAAATGAAAATAATAAATAAAAAATTTTTGAAAAAATAAATGAGTTCGAGTTGAGAATCTCAGTGCATGTTTATGACACAACACATGTGGGGATAAATCCTTAATGTCATCATATTTTACAGTTCAGCCTTCTAAGCTTCAGAGAGTACAATTTTTTTTGTCATGAATCTGCGAAGAATCAAAATTAGAGATCTGAACCAAGACCCGTGTGGCAGCAGAACCCGAACTTAGTGACTGTTATTTTCTGAGACTGGAATTTGTCAAGGTGAAAACTGTTTTTAAAAAATGCACACACAGAATGTGGAGGCTTCAAGTCCTATAGGCAAACATCTACCCACTTAGCTGAAGGAGGAACATGCAGGGAACTGCCTGAAATAAGGGAGGATGAGCATTAGTGGAGAAGCTCTGAGTCTGTTTCCTGAATATACAGACACACACGTGTATTCAAAAAGGCACATATTGCGATTAAAATGTGTGTATGTTTCATAGACACACTTGCATGAAATCACACATGCGTACAAGCAATCATAGATCTCTTTGACTGAGAGTCATTCTCTCTATGACTAGTACTTAGTCTAGGGAGAAACAAAGATTGTATCAATTTCAATGAATTAAAAGATAAATGATAAATAAATACTGCTACACACTACTTTGCACCATTTTGTACACCCAGTAATCCACAACTGTGTACACTGAGATACTCATGCAGGCACTCCATCATTTGATTCAGTCATCAAATACAAACATCCTTTCAAGGAGACATGATCTTCAGTCCCTAAAATCTACACCTGTCTTTCCAGTGTGATGAACTGGCTATATAAGTCAATTCCTTCCTAAATACGTTGTATTAAGATAAAAACACAACTCATACATGTTCTAATGAAAATACAGAAATCTAGTGCCAGAAAATGATTCCTCATCTTCTTCTGACCTATGATGATCCTTGAGTTCAAATATCTTCTGGTCAGCTCTGTTTCTTGAGTCTTCACTTTCTTTTCATGAAGAAGAGGATCCCAAAGCAGGAAGAAGCTCTCCTGCCAGAGGTTCTTCCAAATGTTCCTGTCTGTTTTCAAGCACCAGAAAAGCAGACAAGATGTGCATCTACCAACAAGATTAATGCCCATGGGAAATAGTCCAAGCATCAAGTGAGAAAATGAGCCAGCATGCACTAATTGTCCAACATCCTCTATTGCCCATGGGAGGGGATCTGTGAAGGGACTAGATGGGCTGAGCCACAACAGACACGGGAAGAAGCGTGCTTGACCTGGATGTACCACTAACCCTAGTCAATCACGGTTTATGATGCAATCAATGTGGTCTAACATAATCACACATCACACACTGTCCCCAAACAAAGCAAGCCTGTTGATTCCATCATC
>NW_008330765.1:7786-13040 GCF_000622305.1 Nannospalax galili
GATAGTGGATAGCCTTGTCTGGTTCCTGATTTCAATGGGAATGCTTCCAGTTTTTCTCCATTTAGAATGATGTTGGCTGTGGGTTGGTTGTATATAGCTTTAATTATGTTGAGGTATGTTCCCTCCACTCCAATTCCCTCTAGGACTTTGAGCATAGATGCATGTTGAATTTTCTCAAAGGACTTCTCTGCATTTATTAAGATGACCTTGTGGTTCTTGTCTTTGAGCCCATTTATATGATTTATGACATTTATTGACTTACATATATTGAACCATCCTTCTATCTCTGTAATAAAGCTGACATGATCATGGTGGATGATCTTTTAGATGTTTATCCGTATGCAGTTTGCAAGTATTTGGTAGTCATTCTCTCTTTCCTGTGCCTGTTGGAGGTGTGAGCACTCTTCTTGCTCTGGCCACCTCCTGCCACCTTGCCTCCCCACCATGATGGACTCTGATTCCTCTGGAACCATAAACTCAAATTAATTTTTCCTTCTTTAAGTTTCCTGGTCAGTATTTTATCACAGCAACAGAAAAGCAACTAATAGAGTGGCAAATTGTACACTTGTCTGTAAATATAGGAATCCGTTTTAGCATACTGTAATAAATACATCTGCCTAGGGATAGGACACAGGTACGGTTTTCTCGAGGATCCATGACCTCTCCAGCCATGTGCATTTGGCTATGTTTACAGTGCCACACGTGACCCATGCAAACTTAATCAGACAGAAACCCAGTTTAGAAGTGGGGAAAGAGGCAGCAGGCCCCAACTTTAGCCAAAGATCTATTGGCAGGTGATTACTGCAGGGTGAAGGAGAGTTTACCTCCCTTAAGGGAGAGACTCTAGGTAGGTTGACTAGACTCCTGTGGATGAACTTGCACTGAGGGACATCTGTGTATGCATGTATGAAAGAAGGCATGAAATCCAGTGTGTCGGGGGAGGACTATGGAGATGTTGGATGAGAGAAGGGGTATAAAGATGATTAAGATGTCTTGTATCAGGGATAGAGAGATGGGCCAGGGGTTAAGAGAACTGGCTGCTCTTGCAGAGGACCCAGGTTCAATTCCCAGCACCCATATGGCAGCTAACAACCATCCATAACTTCAGCTCCAAGGGGTCCGACGGTCTCTTCTAACTTCCTCCTGGTCGTGTATGACACGGGTGCAGTTACATGCATGCAGACAATACACTCATACACATAAAATATTTTAAAAGATGTTTTGTATGAAATGCAGACATTTTGTAGGAGCCAGAGGAATAGGAAGTCTCCTGCTAGACAGTGTCTTCAAGACACGACTGGGAAACTGCACCCATGAACTCTCAACAGTGCAGTTATCTAAACAACACTTGCATAATGACCACACCATTTGACATGCCAATGTGTATGAGAGAATTTCACGTCTTCCCCCCCGCCAGTGAAGATCAATGAGTGCTGGGGCGGTGGGACGATACATTGTTCTCACTCATATAATCCAAACACTTGAGAGGCTAATGCAGGAGAATTACAGTGAGTTTAAAGCAAGACTGGGCTACAGAGTGAATAATAAGAGATGAGAGAGAGAGAGAGAGAGAGAATTGGCATCTCATTTACATTTATTATTAAATTCTATAATGCCTTTCTGGATTTTATTTTTATGTATCTAAAATAATGTTCTGCAATGAGTGATAAGGCGTAAGGTTCTACATATGAATTTTATTCTAAATAAAGACAAGTACCATACCACATTTGAGAATTCTCATCTTTTTCATTACCTGTATCTTGAGTAACAAGATAAAACTTAAAATGCAAGATTACTTAATCATCTCTAATTTTAGTCAAAAGCACTTCTCTTCTTAAAGAAGAAACATATATTTCTGATAATCTCCCTTCAGAAATTAGATGTTTATATTTTGATAACATGACAAAGTATTTATGTCTCTTTAGGAAGGTGAGGCACCATGTTTGCACATACTAGTTTTACACCTGAGGAAAAATGTTTAGGGTAAACAAGGGCCCAAAGGGCAGGAGAGAAATAGTTGATGGGCTGACGTTAGACTGAGAACTATTGGAGACTGATTGCTGCAGGGTAAGAGAGAGTAGGCCATACATTTGATCTCTAGATGGGCTGACTAGACTCAAGTGGATGAATATACACTGAAGGACATCTGGGTACAAATGCCTGAATGGATAGGACTTACGTGTATGGCAGAATACCTGAGGTCCAATGGAGAGATGGTGGAGGGATGGATGAGGGACAAGGGTCTAAATTTGGATAAGAACTGCTGTATGAAATTTTAAAATCTCAATATAAAATATTTACATATTTTACATATACTACATGATAATGGTTAGGGAAGAATATCAGGGAGGAAGAGATAAAGCTGAGGCTAAGATCATTGAAGAATTCATATCACCGAGCCTAAATACTTTGAAGTCAGAGAGTTCTAGAAAATAGGGAAGGAGAATTAGAGAGATGCCTAGTAGTTAAGAGCACTGACTGGGGTTAGAGAGATGGCGCAGCAGTTGAGAGCACTGATTGCTCTTCCAGAGGACACAGGTTCAATTCTCAGCACCCACAGTGTAGCTTACAAACTGTAACTCCAGTTCCAGGGGATTCAATGTCCTGTTTCTGACCTCCAAGTGCACCTACACACAGGCAGGCAAAACATTTACATGCTAAATAAATAATAATAATAAAATCAAACTTCTACCACTATGAAAGTTGAAAGAGTAATGTCCAGTCACTTACATCATCCTGTTAAGGAGAAAGTCTGAAAACTTCTGATCCACATTGGAATTGGGCCACCGCGGAACACCGGAAGACAAAAATCAATCCGGCTACAACAATATAAAATCAAAAGAGAGAACCAGAAACTTAGACGAACCAGCTCTTCATACCCAAAAACACTCAAACACATAAAATGAAAATAAATAAATAACATTTTTAAAAGAAATTGTGGAGGGAAACAATATTATCAGAAGATCAAAACTGAAGAAGGGAACACAGAACAAAGAACACGTTCTGAGCCCATCAGGGATAAGAACCCAGTGCATCAGCTATGTTATGATACAAAATTATCCTCAAATGCACAATCCAAATGTTCATTTGCACAATAACTCCATAGCCTGGCAATTTGACCTGGAATTACGTTAGATGGACCACACTTCTGGACTTGGCTGAGTTCAGATAATTTCAACAAGGAATCATCAGTGCCATAAAATTTATTAGATCTGCTTGTACTGGCTAAATACTGCCTGGAGCATCGATGCCATCCTCTGGTAGCCTTTCCTCCTCACACACACTACCTATGGCTACTATACATGGGGACTTCGTAATTACAAGTACTGCAGGGGCAAAGTCCACCTAAGCATGCGAATCTCATAAGCGCTTCCACCAAATCTATTAGTCAAATCAAGTCACTAGATATGCCCATATTCAAGGAGTGAGGAAATAAACTCCCAAATTAAAAGGAGCACATTGTTGTGTTGATTTTCACAATTTACTCTATTCATGCATACAATTTTAAGGGAGTATCTCTGGAAGCATCTCTAGGGTAATTAATAACTTGAGTACATAAAACTCATTTGGTTAAAATAACTCTTCTCCAAAGTATCCCCAGAGCCAATTTCATGTCTCTGTTCCTCAGACTATAGATGAAGGGGTTCAGCATGGGGGTCACCACTGTATACATTATTGAAGCAATTACATCTTTAACTTTGGAATTACTGGAGGAAGGAAAGAAATAAATAACTGCAAGAGTCCCATAGTACAAAAACACCAAGAAGAGGTGAGATCCAAAAGTGGAGAGAATTTGAAGATCTTCTTAGTGGAGGGGACCTTCAGGACAGCAAAACCAATGCAGATATAAGAGCCGAAAATAGCACCCAGTGGCAGGAAAGTCAATGTTCCTCCCTCAGTGAAGATGACTAGCTCATTGAGGGAGGTATCTGAGGAGGACAACTTCAGGAGTTCATTAAGATAACAGAAAAATTGGGGGATAGTGTTGTCAGGACAGAAGGACAGGCGGGACAGGAGCAGGGTGTGCAATAGGCCACTCATACAAGAGAGGAACCAAGATCCAGCCACCAATATGTCACACAGCTCCTCCCTCATTATAACCATGTAGTGCAGTGGGTGGCAGATGGCCACATACCTGTCATATGCCATCACTGCAAGAAGAAAATTGTCAAGAGATGCAAACACTAGGAAAAAATACATTTGAGAGATGCACCCCTCATAACGGATGAACAGGTGCTGAGTCTGCATGTTGCTGAGCATCTTTGGGATGGTGACAGATGATAAGGAGATGTCAGAGAAGGCCAGGTGGGACAGGAAGAAGTACATGGGGGTGTGGAGGCGAGAGTCCAGCCTGATGAGCAGGATGATGAGCAGGTTCCCCAGCACCGCGGTCAGGTACATGGTCAGGAACAGGGTGAAGAAGATGCCCTGCTGCTCTGGCTGGATGGGGAGCCCCAGGAGGATGAACTCAGACACACTGCTCTGGTTCCCCCTCCTCATGGTCCTTTTCCTGCTGGGAATGAAGGAGAAGGAATGTCAGAGCCCTGAGGCCCTCACCAGATAGACATAGCATGCATGTTTTTTTCCAGCGGACTGCATCAAAATTCAGATAAACTGCACACTTTGCAGTCTGAATCTAAAATTGGCCTCATACTAAACACAGAGAGGTAATTTCTTGCTAATGAGATGGCCTTCACGAAAGAATGAAAATATGTTGACTTATTTACACGAATTCTAAACAGCGGTTTCAATTCTGAAAATTTAACGGATAATAAGATATCCTCTTGGAGCACACATTCTATAAGCTTGTCATAAAATACTGAGCAACAGCTATGGCTTTAATGAGCAAGAACTAAGACTCCCAGGAGGCTAAAGAGGATTTCCCCTTAGGAGTTAGCTCCTTCAGTGACTTTTGGTAAGTTTTGCTGTATGTTCCTAAGTTTTCTCTCTGAGAAAGTACTATCACTACTATTTAACTACATATATTTGGAGAAATCTATATTAATGCATGTAATAATCTTAGAGCAGATCCCTACACATAGTCATATTTAGTCATGTGTGGTGCTAGAGTTGACAAGTTCAGCAGAAAATCTAGTATCACAATCCTGGAGATATGAAAAATAGAACAATGAGATCAACATTGGATGAGACCGGTTACTGGCGTAAAAAATATCATTAACCAGCTGGGCATGGTGGCTCACGCCTTTAATCCCAGCACTCGGGAGGCAGAGGCAGGTGGATTTCTGTGAGTTCA
>NW_008330765.1:14789-18026 GCF_000622305.1 Nannospalax galili
TGCAAGACATGTCTACATATGTCTATACCACAGTTCAAAATCAAGCCTTTCCTGGGCAAACCAGAACGTACATTCACTAACATTAAATGAGACATTAAATTGCAACATTTGTGTGATTTAATTCCAATAGAAAACAATTACTGAGTGCCTCCAAATCGGACATTCCACTGGGGTTTTTTCATGTTTTGTGTGAAAATACAGGCGTGAAGCCATACACTGAAGTCTCATAGAACTCAGTAGATCCTTATCCCAAGCATGGAACAGTTCTTTGAAGGACAGGTTAGTACCTTATCCACTCAGAGTTAAATCACAATCGCAGATCACATACAGAAGCCCAGGAAAATGAATTCAGGGAATGGCCATCACTCCAAGGCCCAAGTACCTGGTGAGGATCTTCTCTAAGTGCAGGAAAAGGGGCAGAGGGGAGCAAGTGGTCATATCTGTCACTGGGAAAGAGGAAGAACACAGTAATTTAACCTCCAATGAGGTCTAATAACCCACTGCATTTACTAACTCAAAATGTTTGCAACTCAAGCATGTTTGAAGGAAAATTCAGAAGGTCAATTAAATACTTCAACTTAATAGCTGGATGGGCAAAAAAGGTGACCTTGACCGAACAAGGCAGTGGAACAGACTCAAGAAGGAGAACGGAAAGCAGCGAGGTGGACCTGGACAAATGGTCTTTAAGTGAGTCTGCTTCCTCTGTTCTTGCCAAAATAATCTACCTCGGACAGTTAAAAAATGAGTCATCAGAGGCTGGAGAGATGGCTCAGCAGCTAAGAGCACTGACTGCTCTTGCAGATGACCTGCGTTTGATTCCCAGAACCCAAATGGTGGCTAACAACCATCCATAACTCCCTTTTTCGGGAGAATCCATTGCCCTCTTCTGACCTCCTTGGGCATTGCATAACACAAGTGCACAATACAGTCATATACATAAAATGAAAACGATAAAATATTTTTAAAAAATAAATGAGTTCGAATTGTGAATCTCTCTCTTAGTGCATGTTTATGACACAACACATGTGTGGATAAATCCTTAATGTCATATGTTACAGTTCAGCCTTCTAAGCTTCAGAGAGTTCAACTTTTTCTCATGAAACTGCGAAGAATCAAAATTAGAGATCTGAACCAAGACCCGTGTGGCAGCAGAACTTGGGGACTTAGTAACTTATTTTCTGAGAATGTATTTTGGCATGGTGAAAGCTTTTTTTAAAAAATGCACACAAAGAATGTAGAGGGCTTCAAGTTCTACAGGCAAACATCTACCCACTTAGCTGAAGGAAGAGAAACATGCAGGGACCTGCCTGAAATAAGGGAGAATGAGCATTAGTGGAGAAGCTCTCACTTTGTTTCCTGAATATCCAGACACACACAAACATAGTCAAAAGTGCACGTATTGCCGTATAATAATATTAGATCCTTCTCTTCTACACCCTTCACAGATTGAAATATGTATGTGTTTCAAAGACACACTTGCATGAAATCCCACAAGCATACAAGCAATCATAGATCTCTTTGACTGAGAGCCGTTCTCTCTGACTTGTGCTCAGTCTCTGTAGAAACAAGGATTGTATCAATTTCACATGAATTTAAGCACAAATGATAAATAAATACTTCTACACACCACTTTGCACATGAATGTTACATCCAGCAATCCACAACTGTTTACACAGATGTACTCATGCAGCCATGACATCAAACAGACCACTCAATCATCAAACAAAAACATTCTTTCAAGAAGACACGGTCTTCAGATCCCTAAAATCTATACCTGCCTTTTTTTACATGACGAACAGGCTCTGTAAGTCAATTCCTTCCTAAATACATTTTATTGATATAAAAGCACACAATTTATACATGTTCTAACATAAACACAGAACTCTAATGCCAGGAAATGATTCCAGATCTTCTTCTGACCTACGATGATTCTTGATGAGTGCAAATGTCTTCTGTTCAAGCCTATTTCTTGAGCCCTCACTTTCTGTTTTTAAGGGCTAGTGTCCAAAAGACAGGAGGAAGCTCTCCTGCCGAAGGGTCTACTGAATGCTCAGGTCTGTTTTCAAGCAGCAGCAAAGTAGACAAGATGTGCATCTACCAACAAGATTAATGCCCAGGGGAAAATAGCCCAAACCTCTAGTGAGAAAATGAGCCAACGTGGACTAATGGTCCAATTTCCTGTATTGCCCATGGGAAGGAAATCTATGAAGGGACTAGATGAGCTGAGCTACAAGAGGCACAGGAGAAAGTGTGCTTGAACTGGATGCACCACTGACCTAGTTCATCATGGCTTCTGATGCAAACAAGTGTGATCTGACATAATCACAGACCACACACTGTTCCCAGACAAAGCAAGACCTGCCCTCACACCCTCCCACAACACAGATTCCATCATCTTTTCCAGCTCATACCTCACTCTGTCTCAGAATTTGTGGTCTCTGCATTAGTATCAGATAGGCCATAGAGTAGGTCCTAGGCCTTGTTCAGTACGTAAAGTGATGAGACTGACTGCAAGGCCGTTAAACCCAGCCTCTCCAGAGAACAGTACCAACGGCATCCTTTATTCACCATGTATCCTAAAGAGTTAAGTACTAAGCTAATTAATAACAAAAAACCTAAAAAATATGAAATTCACACATAATGTAAGCACATAGTCAAGTTCACAGTTTTCTTGCACAATGTGAAAAGGCACCTTCTTGATTACAGTTACACCATTTTGAAGTCTAGGCTGAATCTAGCCTCTGAAACTAAAAGGCAGTTAGCCCAGTGTATGGGAACAGAGAGGTGGGGCTCAGCTGCAAGCATGTCAACAGGCCACTAGTTGCCATGAGAACAGGTCAGCATGTCCTTGCTCCTGATAACTGTGGATTTATGGCTTCTGTACTCTATGCTTGGCTTGATTTTGCAAAGCAGGAATCGTTAGGGAGTTCTCTGCCTCTAAGCTATGGAAATGGTTGGAAACTTAAACTTCTTACCCATACGTAGTTTTTCTATATAAAAGGCTACCCTGACATAGACAGGGCACTGCACTTGTGTTCTGACAGCCTTGTGTAGTCACTGACCAGCTAATAAAAGACTTTCATTTGGTAAAACTTTGTTTCAGTGGACTTCTCTGGTGAAGCACCTCACAACAACAGTAATGGTGGCAAGTAAATCAAATATATCTTTAAAGAAAGTGTTAGAAAGCAAAATTACCAAGTGACAGCAACTCGTTGGCAGAATAGTTGTCCAGTTTTC
>NW_008330765.1:18099-20158 GCF_000622305.1 Nannospalax galili
TCTGGAATGGTTGATTCTACAGTTGCCACAGTGAACTGAAGACAGACATCTCATTTCTCCTCCATTCTGAGATCTTTTGCTGAAGATTTGTCCTGTCTCATCCATGGGTACTTTAGGGAGTGTCAATAGAGACAGGATACCAGGGATTAGGTGGAAACAAAAAATGACATGAGGCTATGTGCAAAAGTACATGGATTCCATAGTCATGCTTCATTCTGGCCAAAGATGAGAAAATACGGGGCAATTATCCTATAATACCACTCTGAAGGAAACTCAGCCCATGAGTGTTCAGGGCTTGAACCCCACCTGGCTTTCTCACATCTTGTGGAGTCTTCTTTGGACTGATTCAGTCCAACTAATACACTAGCACAGCAGTCAGGGGTTCAAGCCTGGGAGATTCCGACCACTGCAGTTTTGGGATTAGGACACCCTCTAGGAGAAAAATCAGTGAAATCTGGATAAAACTGGGAAAATCCATAGTTTAAATCATCTTGTATTAGAAACAGTTCCTTACTGGAAATGCAAGATGTAGGGAAAAATATGATGAAGGGTGTATGTACCACATCATTATCCATTCGTCAGCTGATGGACATCTAGGCAGCGTCCATTTCCTAGCTTCTGTGGAGAAAGCAACAATGAACACAGATGGGGAACTATCTCTTATAGGATACACGGTCCCTTGGTAATGTGCCGAGGCATGGTGTGGCTGGTCATTGGCACGTCTTCATATAGCTTTCAGAGAATTCTCCACACTGATTTCCATAACAGCTGCACTAGACTGTGCTCCCACCAAAAGTGAATCGGTGTCCCCTTTGTCCACATCTGTGCAAAATTTTGTTATCACTTTTGATTTTAACTATTCAGACTGGTGTTCAATGAAATTTCAAGTAGTTTTAATTTGCATTTCGCTGATAGCTGGGAATGGTTTTACTTTCAATCATTAGATATGTGTGTTTAAACTGGAGCACACTTAAAAGTCAAGAAACTAAGGGAACATGGGAGAGAATTTCAAGGAAATGGAATAGAATTTAGGTGGTATGAAGCAGGAAATGTTCAGTAATCATACAGGAAGGGTTAGATGGAGGGATGGGAGGGCAGGGTAAAAGAGGGAGTATAGGGAGGGTTAACTAACACTATAGACATTTGAAAATGTCATATGTAGTCCTACATATGGACTTATAGAAGCTTTGCAAAATATACTCATATATATGGAGTTTTAATGGACTTATCCTATAAATGGACACGGGGCAAAATGCCTCCCCCAGACACCATAGGCTATCAATTAAAACACCCAGTGCCAAGTATGGATCACCTCTCTTTAGCCGTTGTTTCGGTGGACTCCCCCCAAAAAAGATTAGAGGCTATTGCCATTGCTCTTAGTTATGCTACAAAACTTAATGGTACAGTCTTATGGATGAAAACACCACGTACTGATGTAGGACATGAAGAAATCATTCTGGTACCAACCTTGAAGCCTCATCGATACTGGCTAGCTTTCATAGTTCTGGAACACGCTATGCTCACTATGGTAAAAAATAATAATAATAATCAACAATATTACCCAGCTGGTAACCATGCAAATTACAATAGCAATTGGCCTCAAAGACATGCCCACTGATGCAATAGGTCAGCAAAGTTATTGGAACAATCAGAGTTAAAGAGCTTAAACAGACCCATAACACATAAGGAAATTAAAACAGTAAAACAAAACCTCACAACTAAAAAAAGCCCAACACCTGATGGATTTACAGCAGAATTCTACCAGATATTTAAAGAAGAGCTACACCGCTTGAAACTCTTGCAAGAGCAATAAGACAAGAGATGGGAATTAAAGGAGCAATAACTGGAAAAGAAGAGAACAAATTATCCCCTTTGCAGATAGTATGATATTTTATCTAAGAGACACCAAAAATTCCACTAGAAAACTCCGTGAAAGTATTAACACGTCCAGTAAAGTAACAGGTTACAAAATTAATCTATAAAATCTGCAGCCTTTTTATATATGAATAACAAGCAATTGGAGATACATTGCTTGGAAACACTCCCCTAGACAATAACT
>NW_008330765.1:20911-22719 GCF_000622305.1 Nannospalax galili
AGGATTAGAAAACACCATCTTCCATCCTTAAATTCATATGGAAGCACAAAAGACCCCAGATAGCCAAAGCAACCCTGAGCACAAAGATCAACCCTGGGGGAATTACTATATCAGATCTCAAAGTATACTACGGAGTTATAGTAATAAAAACAGCATGGTACTGGCACAAAAATTGATACATAGATCAATGGAACATCATTGAAGACCCATACCTGAGTACATACAATTTCAGCCACCTGATATTTGACAAAGGTGCCAAGAACACACACACAATGGAGGAAAGACAGCATGTTCAGCAAATGGTGCTGGCAAAACTGGATCTCCACCTGTAGAAGAATGAAACTTAACCCCTATCTTTCACCTTGCACAAATGTTAACTCCAAATGGATCAAAGACCTCAATGTGAAGCCTGAAATTCTGAAACACTGGCAATAGCCTACAAGATATAGGTGTAGGAAAGGACTTTATAAACCATGGAGAAACCATGGAGGATTGGTTAGACAATGTGAGAGATAAATATTGCCTACCTACTTTAAAAAAAAAAAACAGAGGGAACCATATTGTCTCACAATCTACAGACAAATTTTACATACAACTAGATCAAGGAATATAATGTATGTCTAGGCAAAGTTTATCTGAGAATGTTTGGTCTTTGTCCAAGCTTTATCTACATGGCACATGGTAATTAAAAATACCAGACTGGTGGAACTAAAATTCTTCGATGTTTACTAGCCATACTTTGAGGCCTATATTAATTTGGTCAGAAGGACATAAAAGACACCTTTGCTTCATGCCCTCCTAGGTCGACTAAATTCCAGAGGACTATGAGCATCTCTCAAAATGTCCGGTAACTACAGTAAGTCACCTGTCCTCTCGAGCAAGGAAGCCATGGAGACCCCACCAGATGGACCTGAACCAGTGTCTAGTCTACAAAGAGGAGGGTCAACACGGAGGAAACATTTCCTCCATGCTCCCAAGCAAAGCCAGTCATTGTCAAACAGAAACTTTGACTTACCTTCACATATATATGAAACTGTTAAAAGAAAGGAGCCAGAGTCTCCTCCCAAGGCCATGTGACCCCTGAGGAACAGATCCTCAAAAGTCTTAAGAGTAAAAATAAATTTGTTTATTTGGGCCAACTCTATGATCTTAAACACTCAAAAGGAAAGTATAACCAAAGATTAAATTAATCAGTAAGAGTCCATGTGTATAGCTAAAGGCTACATAACAAGAAACAATGCCAGACAGGAGATGCCTTCCTCTGAGTTGTTGGCCAGGGTGGCCCAGGAGACTCCAAGACACTAACACAGCATAGAACTGGGAAAATGAATAGCGAACCCCAATTTTATCTAAAGGACTATTGGCAACTGATTGCTACTAGATGAGGGACAGTAGATCTTCCTAAAACAAGGAATGCTAGATAGGCTGACTAGCTTCAGCAGATGGACAAGCACTGGGGAATGCCTGGGGGCACCAACAACACAGTGGACATTTACAGGGATGACAGAGTATATGGGCTCCAGTGGGGAGTGGGGGCTATGGGAGGGTGCCATTTGGGAAGAGGGTATATCCCAAGCAAAGCCAGTCATTGTCGAGTACAACTTTTGACTTATTTTCACATACATGGAACTGCTAAAAGAAAGGAGCCAGGGGTGCCTCCAATACTATGTGACCCCTGAGGAACAGATCTTCAAATGACCTTAAGAGTAAAAATAAATCGGTTTATCTGGACCAATTGTATGGCCTCAAGCACCCAAAAGAAAGTATAACCAAAGATTAAAAGGGCCAATATAATTTCTTAAGAGTCC
>NW_008330765.1:22827-24519 GCF_000622305.1 Nannospalax galili
ACTGGGAAAATGAACAGCAGACCCCAATCTTATCTAAAGGAATATTGACAATTGATTGCTGCTAGATGAGGAACAGCTGATCTTCCTAAAACAAGGATCTCTAGATAGGATGACTAGATTCAGCAGATGGACAAGCACTAGAGAATGGCTGGGGTGCCGACAACACAGTGGACAGTAACAGGGATGACAGAGTATATGGGCTCCAGTGGGGGTGGGGAGGCTACGGGAAGGTGCCATTTGGGAAGAGGGTATATAGATGAATAAGATTGTGTGGGTTGTTCTGTATGATATACACACAAAAAAGTCAACAAATTTTAAAAAATGAGTTATATTTGAGGAAGAAACAAAAATTTATTTCATGTTAATTGGTAGAGGTGATAAACATTGCCACTGAAATATACCTGATGACTTTACATCCATACTCAGGTGCCAAGGATCCAAGGATCCAAGTGTAATCCACTGGGACTAGTAATAATCAGATACATAGAGATTAGAAACGCATTTGCAAACATCTAAGTGTTAGTAACATTAAAAACGAGTCTTTCTTGTCCCTCCTTCACATCCCTTTGCTTCCTGGGCTGCACAGGCTCCCGTGTACTGGCCCCAGCACTTTCCCTGGGTAAGTCCAACACCCAGCACACCTTGACTCCCCCAGCCTCTTTCACCATCCCAGCTCCCCCCACCAAGTCTCTCCTTCTAGGCTGGGCTGGGTACAGGTCCATTTCTTGTCTTGGCACCCCAGACACTGAGGCTAACCTCTTGGCCCAGAGACACCACTGCTTCCTGCTCCTTGCATTGGGACCAACCCAGTTCCTCCCTGTGGCCCCCATGAACACCCTAGGCCTGGTCCCGCCTCACCTCCCTTCACTTCTGCGGGGTCTCTCCCTCTCTTCGCGGGTAGTTGGCCACCGGTCCAAGAGGGCAGGGGGAGCAGAAGCGGCAAACAGAATCAGGATGGCCAGTGAGCACTGACAGAAGAAAGCCCTTCTGGGGAGGCTGGTCCCACGGTGCAGTGAAACAGCAGTGATACAGCTCCAGACTCAGTGAAACAGCTCCGTTTATTCAGTGGGAGAACTAGGGAAAATATAGTGTGGAGGCAGTAGCCAAAGCCTCAGCTGATAGGTGCTCATAGTATGCTTTATTTACATGTGGCAAGGGGATCCTATCATCCAGCTATAGGGCAATGCCTAATTGTCATATAGAAAAAACCTGGGGGTTTTATTGCAGGTAACTATGCCAAAGGTCATGTTCCAAATAAGGTCAGGCATCCGTGCTTGGTGGCACTTTCCAGGTAAGTCAGGCAGAGAGCAGGAGGCCCCCTGCTGAGAAAGGGAGTCCTTCCATATAGTGCCAAGCCCCTTAGAGCTATCCGGACATGGAGGACTACAACCTTAGTGTTGGGCCTTTGGGACCCTCATAAACACGGCATGGAGGAAAATGAGGCCTAATATAATTTCCTAAGCCTAGCTAAAGTTTAGTGACCTGTCTCTCTGGCCTGTCACTTCCACGTGCGAGGTGACTCAGCAGAGCCCTATCTAAGATTGCCTCTGCCCAGTAACAACTGGCATGGTAAATTCCCAGTGGCCCACAGTCTTCGCCCCAGATGACACATTCTTATACCCACCCCCTTTTCCACACCCCTTTTGCTTAAACTATATAAGTTGATGCCTGATGCAATAAAGTGAGTTCCTG
>NW_008330765.1:25151-26184 GCF_000622305.1 Nannospalax galili
CCCTCGAGAGAGTCATGTTAGTGAGGCATTTGTAATGAGTAGGCTTACTATTGCTGGAAATGCAAATTGGATAGTTAGCCAGTTGTTCGAATAAGGGAATATCCATCAGATGAGAGTCAGTGAAATCTTTTTTCTTTCTGGGTAAAGAAGGGTGGTATTAAGTGGTACTTCTGTCAGTAAAGGTCTATTGCTGGATGCACAAAACAAACAGAGGCATTAGGGTGGGTGGTGAAGGGAAGAAAGTTAGCAACATATTGAATGTATTGGCTCCAGAAATAGTTGCTCTCATCTGGTCATCCGTTTGTTTTTCATGTAGAATAATATTATGATGAGTTAGCACAGACTTAGCTGCAGGTGCAAGCTGTCGAGAGGTATGAAAGTCAGCTGTAGGGTAGCTAGAGAATGCACCTGAGTAGAACTCTCCTATTACTCCGATATGCCACGATCGTCCCATGGATCTGCAACATATATTAGGGAATAGTCATGGTTCCCATAAAGATACTTATTATTCTTTAGGTAGATGGGTCTTTTCTGTCCTGTTATGTCCTGATATCCCCCAGTGAATCCTAGTTCCAACCTACAGTGATTGAAATAGCGGCAGCCCCCATAGGTATCAACTTCCTTGAGGCATGATGGATCTGTTTGTCGAAAAGGGAAGCAAACATCAATGGCTGTGGGGTGTGGCACCACAGGTGCCGGCGGAGGTGAAGGGGGAGGGGGATTTATCTGGGGATCTTCGGGAGTTTTTGAAGTCTGGGTTTTAACATCTGGGTTTGTTAAATCAGCCCATGAGGATTCACAGGGGGGAAGAGGGGGGTAAAGGTTATTTTTGTTGATGGGTGGGTTTTGTCTGACTTGGTCAATTTTTATTTTTGGAGCTGTTGAATCTGTTACTGGGCAATCTTCAGGATTTTTTTCTTTATTTTTTAGGGCTGTCGAATCTGCTGTTGGGAAATCTTCATGGTCTTTTTCATTATTTTTTAGGGCTGTCAAATCTGCTGTTGGGAAATCTTTAGGGTCTTTTTCATTATTT
>NW_008330765.1:28184-29066 GCF_000622305.1 Nannospalax galili
TCATATATAGATTCAATGCAATGCCAATCAAAATCCCCATGACATTTTTCACAGAATTGGAAAAAACTATCCTAAGATTCATAAGGAAGCACAAGAGACCCCGGATAGCCAAAGCAACCCTGAGAACTATGAGCAATGCTGGGGGGATGACCATGCCAGATACTAAACTATATTACAGAGCTATAGTCATAAAATCACAAAAGACCTCAGAGAGCCAAAGCAACCCTGAGAACTATGAGCAATGCTGGGGGGATGACCATGCCAGATACTAAACTATATTACAGAGCTATAGTCATAAAAACAAAATGGCACTGGCACAAAAAAAAGACCCATAGAACAATTGAACAAAATTGAAGATGGAAATCTGAGTAGATTCAATTTAAGCCGCCTGATATTTGACAAAAGAGCCAAGAACATTCACTGGAGGAAAGACAGCATGTTCAGCAAATGGTGCTGGCAAAACTGGATGAAACTAACCCCCTATCTTTAACCTTGCACAAAAGTCAACTCCAAATGGATCAAAGACCTCAATGTGAAGCCTGAAACTCTGAAACTATGATTCTGAAACCCTGGCAATAGCCTACAAGATATAGGTGTAGGAAAGGATTTTATAAACCAGACATCAATTGCTCAGGGAACAATGTCAAGAGTCAACAAATGGGACCTCATTAAACTAAAAAGCTTCTGTTCATCAAAATAAGCACCCAAGGAAGTGAAGACAAAACCCACAAAATGGGAGAATATCTTCACCAGTGACACCTCTGACAGAGGTTTAACATGCAGAATATATAAGGAACTCAAGAAACAAAGTATCAAGAAAAGGAAGTAAGACAATTAAAAGATGGGCTAAGGAACTGAACAGAGTTCTCAAAAGAAGAAATA
>NW_008330766.1:0-888 GCF_000622305.1 Nannospalax galili
AGCCCCAAAAATAAAATTTGACCAAGTCAGACAAAACCCACCCATCAACAATAATAACTCTTACCCCCCTCTTGCTGATTTAACAAGCCCAGATATTAACCCCCAGACTTCAAAAGCTCCCAAAGATCCTCAGATAAATCCCCCTCCCCCTTCACCTCGGCTGCCACCACCTGTGGCACCATTCCAGCCACGCCCTACAACCATAGAGCAGCTGGGTAACCTTAGGGATAATGGGAGTTGCCAGTCCCAAAGTCTCCAGACACAATGGCCTCAGGACCCCAAAACCCCACCGGTAGAGGCTTTTCCTGTTAACTTACAAATAACAAGGCAATGCCCACTGGCCTGGTACCCATTCCCAGCAGCGGAATTAAAAGAATTACGCCAAGCTGTCCATGAAGATGGAATCCATGCTCCATGAACAAAATCTATACTACAAACATTTAATACTAATCTGCTTACCTACCAGGACTGGAGAGATATCTGTAGATCTACCTGCCCAGTCCATTATTTGTGCAATGGGAGGCTTTATTTAGAGATGAATGCCTAATGCAGGCTAAAAGAAATGACACTCATAATCAACAGCTAAGACCACAACAGGGACAGGACCCACCACCTGGATTCATAGATTGGAACTATGACCAGCTTTTTGGTCAGGGCAACTTCTCCACAGGAATCCACCAGGCTGCGATTCCTGCTGGCTGTTTTGAGCAAGTCCGCTTATGTTCATTACAAGCCTGGGACCTCCTAGCCCCCTTGCTCACCAGGCCTGGAGAGACTTCTTCATTAACTTTAAAAAAAAAACCAACTGAGGCTCTCCCAGACATTATACTAAGAGTGTAGGCCAGTTTAGATAGAAAAATAACAGATCCTGCAGCCAAAGCAATGCTT
>NW_008330767.1:0-191 GCF_000622305.1 Nannospalax galili
CATACCAATTTGCCTGAGTCTTACAATCCCTTCATCAACACTAAGCCAAGATCCGGATATCAGGTATTTCCAGCTCTCTGTCACTAGGCCATCTTTTGATAAATACCTCAGCCAACACATCAAATAAACTTTTAACACCTTTTTTAACTGCAGGAGCTTTCACATTAAATCTAGAATCCCCAGTCGGGGGT
>NW_008330767.1:1237-1896 GCF_000622305.1 Nannospalax galili
TGCAAAAACCCCCGCGTTCTCCTCTGCCTTGGTCTTTTATACCGGCTGCCATCAGAAGGTAACGCCCACATTTAGGGTGTGTCTTCTGGCTTTAGATGATCCAATCAAGAAGATCTCTTTCACTTCAGTTAATCTCAGATCAATTCAAGTTGACACCCAGGATTAGCCATCACAATAGTGAAAATACTGAGTGAGAAAAAGCATTTCAAATGTAGGTTCTAATTTTATTATTGTTATTTTCTATCTAAAATTTTGCTCAATAATATATTGTTCATTATTATGAGATATAAGTGGAAGGCCATCCTTCGGTATATTAAGATTTTTTTTAATTTAAGTATGTGTATGTATGTGTGTAAACTTGCATGTGTGTGCAGGTGCTCATGCCATTGAACCCATGTGAATGTCAGAGGACATCCTTTGGGCATTGTTTTTCTCTTTTCCACTGATTTTTTTCTTAATTTGAGACACTACTTTTGCTATTGCCTACGCCAAGCTTTCTGGTCCACAAGAGCATGAATGTTCTCCTGTCCCCCCATAGGATGCTGATATTACACACACCTGTGCCTCTCCCTCAGGATTCCACATGGGTTTTGGAGAACCGGACTGTAGATTGTCAGGACTGTGCAGCCAGAAATTTCACCCACTCCACCATTCCTGCA
>NW_008330767.1:1907-5354 GCF_000622305.1 Nannospalax galili
TGCCAAGCTTTCTGGTCCAGAAGAGCGTGAATGTTCTCCTGTCCCCCCATAGGATGCTGAGATTACACATACCTGTGCCTCTCCCTCAGGATTCCACATGGGTTTTGGAGAACCGGACTGTAGATTGTCAGGACTGTGCAGCCAGCAATTTCACCCACTCCACCATTCCTGCAGTCTGTAAATACTTTCCTTATCCTCCCATGGGAATATTTTTAGTGTCCTCACTTATCTTAATAAATATCAGATTTGTCTTTGAAATTAATTCTCATAACAGCCTCACATCTTTTTTTCCTGTATCTGAAATGTCTTATCTTATATCTCTCCATGGGATACAAAGAGACTCTGGCAAGATCTTTGCACCATCAGTCTGGGATACATGCTGAGTATCAACTGCAGAGCACAAAAGTACAGGTGTGTAGGCTCAAGAGTTGAGGATATAAAGTTCTAACTCACATGGCAACTTTTTAACATTATTTTAAAAAACTCAAGTAAAAAAAAAGATATAGCACTGGTTCACTCAATTTTGAAGTAACACATAGTGAAAGTTCTAATAACTGTGGGATCAACAATCTTGGAGTGACTTGGAAGGAGCATATTTGATGAATTTTGTTGGATTAATGGTTTAGTCTAAAACACTTTCTCATGTCTATACACTTGATATATTTTTTTGTCTTGTTTATAAAAGTTGGAATTTTTGTCTGCTGGAGTTTGCATGGGTACTGTGCATGCCATTGATCCAGGTTCATATGAGCAAGGTCCCAGGAAATTGTAGGACACTATGTCTATATGGTCATGTATCTCTGCCCCCTCTTTTGTAATAGTCTCTGAGACCTGGGTTGGAGGAGTTTAATATGGAAGACCTGTTCAAGAACCTACACTCTGCAGACTCTGATTCCCTATGCTTTAACCATTTGTGACCTTTTGTGTTTTTTGTGTCCATTGCGCTCTGTTGCATGAGGAAGCTTCCTTGACAAGAATTGAGAGATGCATTAGTGTTTTCTTTAAGCCTTGTTCTATGATCCGTGAGCCTGAGTTGTAGAGATTGCATTGTAGATGTGCCATGTAGGCCTGGGAAATTCATAGACAATCTCTGTGTATGACAGTTGTAGAAATCTGTAATAATCTCCATTAGTTCCAAAAGAAGTTTCTTTGGTGATTGGTGACTTGTTTACTTGTTTGTTAATATAAGGATTCATGTTTTGCACATAGTAAGAAATTACATTGTTTTAGGAATGTGACAGCCTTGGGATTTTCTCTAAGATTTATGACCTTTCCAGCTACGCGTATTTGTTTAAGTTTACAGTACCACACATGAGTTTACTCCCATTAGTTGGACTTTAAGTCCAATTAGGTAACTGTTGATTACCCTCATGATAATAGTGCCACTATTGCACCAAATATTGTTTGCTAAAACCCAGCACAGAACTGTGGAAATGGGCAGCAGGTCCCAATCTCTGTCAAAGAATTATTGGCAACAGATTACTGCTAACTGAGGAATAGCTGATCTTCTTAAAGGGAGGGACTCTAGATAGCCTGACTACACCTCAGTGGATGAATGTAAACTGCAGGTTTTCTGGGGAGACAAAATTGATATGATAGGCCTTACCACAAATAACAGAACTCATGAATTCCAGTGGGGGAGGCTATAGGAGGGCACAAATTGGGAAAGGGGTACAAAGATGCTTGAGTTGTTCTGTATGAAATGCAAAAAAATTAAATAAAACATTTACAAAAAGTTGGGATTTCCTTGGTTTCCAATATAGAGTTGGAATTGATAGAGTTGGTGCTGCATTTTTACACTTGGTTAATATGACTTTCTATTTCTCTATATACATATGTGGTGGATTGAATGACAATGTCCCTCATAGGTTCCAAATAATTGGATACTTGATCCCCAGTTTGTGGTACGGATCACAAACTGTTTGGAGGATCATGGAAACCTTAGGTGCGGTGGGCAAGTAGATCTCTATGAGTTCAAAGCCAGTCACATCTACATAGTAAGTTCCAGGTCATTCAGGTCTGCATAGTGAGATGTTGTTTCAAAAAAATTAATGAGTAAATAAATAATAAAATTAAACATGAATTCATTGGAACATGCTTTGTAAAAGTAAGATTTATTTATAAAATGCACTACATAGTATTCATTAGTATCAACATAGATGTATGTAGTATACTGCATTGTAATACCATTCATAGTGACCACTGGTGTATGCAATATATTGCATTGTAACACAATACATAATGAACACTGGTGTATTCAATATATTGCATTGGAATACCATACATAAGGAACACATGTGTGTACAATATGTTGCATTGGAATGCCATACATGATGATTAAAAAATTCTTCAATTCTTCAATTATGAAATATGTAAAAAGACTTTTTCAGATTAACATGAAATATTTCTAATAACTGCATACTATGTTGCACCAATCACATTCCAAATGTCTGCTCATTTTTAAAAATTTTATTGAGCTTTTGTACATTTCATATAACGTTTTAAAATCAAATTTAGAAGCCCTCCCCATCCATGCCCACTCACCCACTGGACTTTTCTCTTTATTTTCATTCTTTAAAGACTGTGGACATCTCAATACATGAACATATTGAATGTGTGTGAATGAAATATTTTGCTTCATGTCATACACGGGAGTTATATCTTCCAAAATCATTTCATTCTCATGCATGCCTTTTGATTGATTGATTGATTGATTGATTGATTGATTGATTGATTTTGGTCTTTTTGAGGCAGGGTCTCCCTTTAGTCCCTAGCTGGCCTGGCACTTGCTATGTAGATTAAATTGGCCTCAATCTCAGAGAGATCCATCAGCCTCTGCCTCCCCAGTGCTGGTATTAAAGGCATGTGTCCCAGTGCCTGGCTTTAAAAACGGGAATTTTAAAAGAAAAACTATGACTCTAGGTTGTTTTGGAACTGTAAGAAAGAGGAAGACTGCAAGGCCACAGCAAGCTTCATCAGTTCTGTCCTAGAAACAGCTTCAATAGGGCATGGCCTGATTTCGGGGAGAACGGAATCTGGAGTAACTGTGAAATAATATAAGAGACTTTCCAATCATTTATGAAAAATGATTTTATAGAACAGGATTTAAAGAAGATAGGATTCAAGGGTTGCTTGGTTGACCTCAGGTCTAACTACCCTGAACTGAGCAAAGACAGTTTAAGAATTAATTTTAATTTGAATAAAATCCTATGTAGTTATTTTTAATTTACCTGATTAATTCAGCTTTATTTTTATTTTACATGTATGAGTGTTTTTTCTGCATATAGCTAAGTGTACATTGTGTGTAAAATGGCTGTTGAGACCAGAAATGGGTGTTGGATTCCCTGGAAATGAAGTTACACAGAGTTATTTGCCACCATTTGGGTGCTGGGAACCAGCCTTAGTCTGCTGCATGAGCAGCCAGTGCTCTTAAATGCTGAGCCATCT
>NW_008330767.1:5539-6346 GCF_000622305.1 Nannospalax galili
TAGTTGATACTTGTCATGAGTCTTCCTTGGGGCTGATGATAGTTTGATATTACTATGTACATCTCACACATTTCTATTGCAAGGATAACATCAACCACTGTTTCAATTTTTCTAGAAGTCTCACATTAAAGAATTAATCAGATTAATAAATATCCTATTATCCTCTCAGAAATACATGGCTTATCTACACAGTGGCTCTGCACCTTGATCCTCAGAATACCAGCAGCTTCTGGCAGCTTGGCAAGCACTGGGCTTCCTGGTGTCACATGAAACTTCATGTGTCAAAATATTTGAGTGTAGGGCTCAGGTCCCTGATCTGTCACCTGCTCTCCAAAAGATTCTCAGGTCAGATGAGAACTGAGAACCACTGAGTTGGAGACAACAAAGCCCCAAGCTCCCCACATCCCTCTCCCATTACCTGGAGTTCTAATGACTCAAGTCTCAGGTGATGGAAAGAAAATGGGGAGTTCTGGTCATTAAATTCAGGCTTCCATTTGCAATGATCCCACACCCCCAAAGAAATTCTGATGCAACCCTATCCCCAAGGGATGAAACACATTTTGAAAATCTGTGACTGTGACCAGGAATTGTCGGAATCAAATCAGTCTGGAGAGCTACCTGCATACCAAGAAATCTGAGAATTTTTGGTTCTTGCATGAGGAATGAGGAATTTCATGGAAATTGTAACAGCCCTTTATGCTCATCAAATTATGTTTGCAAAGGTAAGACTATGATTCTAGCCAGGAAGCCAGCTCACTTTACTGAAAATAAACAGAAAAGATAAGTTCTAAGATTATTCATGTAAGC
>NW_008330767.1:22380-27044 GCF_000622305.1 Nannospalax galili
TTCCATTATGTGAATAGAGATTTTGAAGGAAATCTATAGACGGGAGAAAAATATGGAAGAATAAATATGTGATTCCAGGACACAGAACACGCTTTATTATTAGGTGTCCCACTAGAGAAGACTGCTCAGATAGAGAATATTGCCAAAAGATAGTCTTTAGAGCTGGTCAGCAGCTCCACTGGGCATTAGATCCCGAGTGCAGCCATGAACATTTCTCAGTATAGGCTTTTTTATAGAAAAACAACATCCTTGTCCACTCGGGGGTGGAAAGCCCCCCAACAGTTTCTCATACCTAAAGGATGGAAAAGTTCCCAACAGTTTCTTCCTGCAGATGCAAGCCAAGTGGAGCAAAATGGCAGAAGCTGGGAAACAAATAGCAAGAGTGGCCAGGCACATGTTGACCTTTTCCTCAAACCCAGATCCAGGTGCTGCTGTGCCAAACTTCTCTATTCCCACACTGTGAGTTAACTGCCTACAGTTTCAGTTGCTGATTTCTGCTAGGGCTGTAGATGGCATAGCTAAGTTCAGCCCTGAAGATTTCCTATCACATTCCCCACGGGTTAGATGGGCATGAGTCAAATAAAAAACTTACATTGGGGCAAGGGATTATATTCATATTCCTTGGGGAGAAAAAGATGTATTCAACATCATTAATAATTAGGGAAATTTCCTACCACATTCCCCACGGGTTAGATGGGCATGAGTCAAATCAAAAACTTACATTGGGGCAAGGGATTATATGCATATTCCTTGGGGAGAAAAAGATGTATTCAACATCATTAATAATTAGGGAAATGTACATTGAAACCATTTTAAGATTTTGTCTCACTTCAGTCAGACTAAGATCACAAGAACAAATGATACCAAATGCTGATAAGGATGTGGAGAAAGGGGAACACTCATTTCCTGCAGGTGGGATTGCAAACTTGTGCAACCCATAAGAAAAGCAGTGTGGATAAATCCTAAAACCTAAAAATATACCTACCATATTACACAGTTAATACCACTCCAGGGCATACACCCAAAGGACGCATTCTACTGCAGAAATACGTGCACATTCATGTTTGTTGCAGCTCCTTTCAAAATAGCTAAGAGATAGAAGCAACCCAAATTTCCCTCAATGATGAAGAATAAAATTTGCAGGTTGATAGAACTAGAAACTGTTATACTAAGTGAAGTAACACAGACTCATAAAAACAAAAGACATATGTGCTCCCTAATTTGTGGATCCTAGCACCAAATCCTTATAAGTGAGTACACATCCTGATATAACTGCAGGAACCAGGAAAATGGAAGAGAACCAGGGAGGTAAAGGGAATGAAGGAACCCAAGAGAGAAGAACAGTAGGAGACAGGTGTTACTAAGGAAGAAATGTGTAAAAATAGGTTAGTTAAGTGGGAGGCAGAGACAAAGGGCTATACAAAGAACTATGGGAATAAAGGGGAAGAAGGAGCTCAAGAGAGGTGGGACCACAGCAGACAGGAATTATCAAGGAGAAATAGGGTGATTGGGGACACTTTAAATATGGAGGACGGAGAGGGAGGATATGACAAGGAGAGAGAAAGAAGAGATAAATAATGTCTAGCTGTTATAACAAAACAGAAGGAACTGTATTAGTCCAAAAGCCTACTGAAAAAATTATGCAATATCTCTACATGAGTCTGTGTGTATAGCTGAAGGCTACATAACAAGAAACAGTGTCATACAGGGGAAACCTTCCTTTGAGTAGCTGGCCAGAGTAGTTCAAGAGACTCCCAAAATTACACAGATTATTGCCACAACCCTTGATTGAAACCCAGAACTCGAAGGTAAGACCCTATTGCTGAAGACAGGACATACTTTGGACACAGGATTTGGAGCAACAGAGCTGGAACTGACCTGGAATCCACTTCCCTGAAGAATAGACCTTATAGCTTTGGAGCACTATGCAAGCTGGTAAGGGAGAACATCAATCCACAGTCCAACCCCAGCTTCAAGGTTTAACAACCACATCAATGACAAACACAGCAAATGACATTGGTGCAGTAGTGGCACTTTTATCTTGGGAGTAATCAACAGATACCTAATTTGACTTAAAGCCCACTCATTTGGGTGTAAGCTCATGTGTAGTACCCTAAACCTAACCAAATACACATAGCTGAGAGGTCATAGATCTTAGAGAAAACCCCAAAGCTGTCACATCCCTAGACAAATGTAATTTCTTACTATGTGCAAAATACGGATCCTTAAATTTACAGAAAATTATCCCAGTCACCACCCATCAAAGAAGTTCTTTTTCAACAGACAGAGATTATTACAGCATTTCGGAATAGGTCACACACAGAGATTTTGATTTGCTCACACCTAATTGGCATATATATGATGCAATCTCTACACCTAAGGCTCACAAAACAAAGAATAAGTGATGAAGAGAACACAAAATCATCTTTCAATTCTCTTCAATGAAGATCCCTCATACAACAGAGGACCAGAAACATTAAAGGTCTTAAATGGCCAAAATATAAAAAGAGTCTACAGAGCGTGGGTCTTGGGACAGGTCTCCTATATTAAAACTCACCCACACAGGGCTCAGGAATCATTGCAGAAGAGGCCACGGAAAAATTGTAAGAGCCAGGGAGGTGGTGCATGACCATATGGAAATGGAGAACTTCAAGCTCTTGGGACTCTTTTCATACAAGCCTTCAGCAATTGCATCAGCATGAAAAGACCCAAGCAAACTCAAGCAGACAAAAACCCAGAACTGGGGAAAAGGACCGTAGGCCCCAATCTTAGTCAAAGAATTATGGGCAGTTGGTTACTACTGGGTGAGAAAGAGTTGATCGTCTTAAAGGGAGGATGTGGGGACCTAAAGGCCCCACTTTGCATAGGTCCCAAAGGAAGTTACTGGGGGCATGGCCTGGCTTGCTTTGAAAGTCTGAAGAATACTTCTGCACTGCTGAGGAGTGCATGATCAGCATATGACCATTCTTAAGATACAACCCCAAGAGGGGGAGGGGGGAGTTCCAGGTGCCTTTATAAGCTTTGTAACACCTGTAATAAATGAGTCCCTGCCTGACTAGACTCCCCATTGCATCTGAGTGTTCCCGGATATTGGGGGCAGTGTGGGCTGGCTAACAACATGCTTACTCATCCCCAATCATCACTGCCCGGGAGTCGCTCATTCAAACCCCCGGGAACTGGTGCCCAACGTGGGGCTGAAAAGAAGGTGAAAAGTAGAAAAGAAAGAAGTAACAAAGAAGGGAAACAGATTGGGGCAAATCAAGAGGTTCGGGGCAAGCAAGACCCTAAAAATGGGTAACGCAACTTTTAAGTTTGAAGACCCGGCACTTAAAGCGCTGAGAGATATGCTTAAAAGCAGGGGATTGGATTTGTCAGATCCCGTAGCTCAAAAGGTTTGGGCAGAGGCAATTCATTTACCTCCCTGGCTACTTGGGGCTAATGTTTTTACTGGGGATACATGGGAAAATGTGGAACATCTAGCTCGACAAAGGGAAGTTCAATGGGGTGTTGATCCACCGCTGGAGTTCTACCCTATTATTTTGGCCTTAATGGCATGCTTTCAGCCCGAGAGCCCTAAGCCCTTGGCACCACTTCTGACAAGCCTTCAGAAACACCAGCATGAGAATCATGGGAAGGCTTTGAGGAAGAAGGCAGAAATGCAACAGAAGTGAAACCAAAAGCAGCCAAAGTAACAAGCGGCACCTCGGCATGCTTTCAGCCCGAGAGCCCTAAGCCCTTGGCACCACTTCCTGATGAGCCTTCAGAAACACCAGCATGAGAATCATGGGAAGGCTTTGAGGAAGAAGGCAGAAATGCAACAGAAGTGAAACCAAAAGCAGCCAAAGTAACAAGCGGCACCTCGGGCATGCCTTGGCCAGTTTCAGGGCTTCCTGAAACCCATGAAAACCATCCCCATTTCCAGGATTCTGGCCCAGCTCAGGAGGCTTCTGTGAGGCAACGGGTGGAAGCGTATCCTATTAATGTAAACCCAGGTGGCACACACCCTGACCCTTGGTATTCCTGGGAGGTGAATGATTTAAAGGAACAAAAAAAGGTGGTGGCTGAGGATGGCCCAGGATCACCCTGAGTAGATACTCTCCTCCAAGACTTGGCTCATCAGCAGTGTACTACAAAGGATTGGCTGGACCTCGCCAAAGCAGTCCTTCCTAGCCCTATATTTTTAAATGGTGTGCCCTCTTTAAGGAGGAATGCAGGATACAGGCTGCGAGGAATACAAGTGCCAACCCACTGGCCCCCATTACTTTTGGGATGTTGACTGGTTCAAGTGACCATTATGCCACAGGGGAACAACAGTCGGGCATTCCAACCCCATATACAAAACAGGTCGGGGTCATAAGATTAAATGCTTGGAGAAAATTGGATGAGGGGCCTACTGAATCCCCCCTTGCAGGAATTAATCAAAAGCCTGGTGAACCCCTCTACGAGTTTATAGACAGAGTGGAGAAGAGCTTAAATCAAAAAACCCTAGGCCCACTGAGGGAGCAATTCACTAAACTCTTGGTATGGGATGGAATGGATGCTGATCACAAGATAGCCTGTGCTGGCCTTAAGGACAGGTCCATGCAACAATGGATAATTGCCTCCAAGGAGGTGAGAACCCAGAGGGGGCAATCCAAAGCCATGGCTGCTGTCTTACAGACACA
>NW_008330767.1:27487-33511 GCF_000622305.1 Nannospalax galili
TATCCCTGGTGTAAGGCCCAAGATGGATCTTAAAATAGGTGGCAGGAAGTTTCACTGCCTAGTGGACACTGGGGCTGATAGGACCATTCTTAGAAAGGAGGAGGTCCCAACACGATGGCACATAGTTTCTGGGCCCCGAATTCTAGATGTGGGGGATACACCCCATCAGAGGAGACTCGAGAATGGCTTACCTGGCAGGATGCAGATGGAGCTAAAGGGGAGGTGCAACCCCTGGTGGTGGCAGGGTTATCGGCAACCTTATAGGACAAGATATTTGGGGGATGCACAGGCCTGCATAACCACTGGTAGCAAGGCCTTTTATGATGACTTTTTGGATCTTAAAGAGTCTGATAGGCTTCCTGAGTCAGCAACTCAAGGGTTGTCTTGCCATATCAATTACAGGGGGGACCCAAGGAAGAAGCATCGGATTCACCCCCAATTCTAAGGGCCACTGCCCCTCAGATTCTGGCTATCCAGTGGTCCCCTGGGGCTCCGGTATGGATGGAGCAGTGTCCATTGCCTGAGACAAAGCTACAAGCTTTAAAGGAAATTTTACAAGAACAATTACGGTTGGGCCACATCCGGCCTTCTGTAAGTCCATGGAACACACCTGTCTTTGTTATTAAGAAAGCCTCTGGCAAATGGAGAATGTTACAAGACTTGTGTAAAGTCAATGTTAGAATGACCCTAGTGGGTATACCCTTAAGGGGGCTGCCTTGGATCCCTGCAATTCCCTCAGATTTATTTCTTATAGTTATAGACGTTAAAGATTGTTTTTTTTCTATCCCTCTACAACCCCAGGATTGTGAAAATTTTGCTTTCTCTGTACCTTCCACCAACTTTAAAACACCTGATGAGAGGTATGAATGGACTGTTTTACCCCAAGGTATGGCCAATAGCCCAGCATTCTGCCAAAGCTATGTGAAGACCCTTATGGGGCATGTTCACTTGCTGCCACATGCCACTGTATACATTTATATGGGTGGTATACTCTTGGGAGCTCCAAGCCCCCATCAATTAGAGGAGTTATATAGGGTTACTAAGAAATGTCTACAGACAGGCAGACTCCATGCATCCACTGATAAAATACAGACTATTGCTCCCTTTAAAATTCTGGGAACCATACTCTCTTTGGAAGGAGTAAGTCCTTTAAAAACACAACTGGCTGTCAAGCCCACCATAACCCTGAGAGAGCTACAAAAATTATTAGGAAAAATTGATTGGCTACAAGCCTGGATGCCTATTCCCACTGAGACTTTAAGACCACTGTTTCAGTTACTAGTAGGGAAACAGCCTTCAGAACTAATTCACCTGGCTCCTCAACACCTGGACATCTTACATGAGGTCCAGGATGCCGTGGACCAAGCCCAACTTGCCTGGTACACACCTAGTAAAGATCTTAAGTTATGGGTACTCTCCAGTGAGACTCTGATGACATCCATCCTTACACAGGACGGAAAGCTCCTTCAATGGGTGCATGCCTTTCTGGGAGGCGTACCACAGGCTTATACACCCATGGGTCAATTGGCTGACCTGATTGAGAAAGGCCGTGATGTAGCTCTGAGACATTATGGCATAGACCCTCTTAAAATTGTTATCCCTTATCAGCTTACGGATTTTAAACGGCTCTACAGGAATAATAACTGAGTGGCCATAGCCTTTGAAGGGTTCCTGGAAAATTTGGACTGTCATTATGGTCCTCATAAATGGGTGACCTCCTTTCATTCCCTCTGTTGGGATACTCCCCAGCTCTTTGTCAAGGAGCCATTAGTAAAAGCCTATAATGTTTTCACTGATGGGGGCAGATTTGGAGCTGCAGTGGTAATATACCCAGGGGCAGATGAAAAACCAAAAAGATATGTCCACACTTGTGATGGCTCAGCTCAATTCAAGGAACTCATGGCCATTGCTTTAGCATTAACAAAGATAAGTGAGCCCATGAATTTGTTTTCTGACAGTCTGTATGTAGTCAATCTTCTTCCAGGGCTATTAGGTTCTCATATCCAGTTGGATGGGAACCCCATTACTCCCTTGATGATTCAGACTTTTATGCTCCTTAGAGAGAAGCCCCTATCTTCTTATAGCATCTTAGGGGGCACCAAGGATTGCCTGAGCTTTTATCCCAAGGCAATGCAGAGGCAGACAAGATGGCTTCCACCCAGGTCCTGTCAGCAGGCCTGAGTGAAGCTCGGGGGTTACATATCCTCACTCATGTAAATTGGCAGGGACTCCTTAAGAGGTTTCCTCAAGTTCCCATCAAGGACCTAAAGAAGATTGTACATATCTTTAAGTCTTATCAACCCTTTCTACAGATACCACCTCTGCAACAGCCAGGGGTAAACCCCAGGGGACTCAAGCCCAATTCCTTGTGGCAAACGGATGTCACACACTATGCTCCTTTTGAAAAGCTTAAGTATATTTTTGTGTCTATTAACACATTCTCACATGCCTGTTGGGCTACCACTCATATAGGGGAGAAGTCTAAACTTGCTCAGTCTCATTTTCTCCAGTGCTTTGCTACGTTGGGATTGCCCCCCAAAATTAAAACTGATAATGGACCATGTTTTGTAAGTAAAAATTTACAAGATTTCTTTTCACTTTGGGGAATTGAACACAATACAGGAGTTCCCTACAATCCCCAAGGTCAATCCATTATGAAACGCAACCATCAAAACTTAAAAATTCAATTACAAAAACAAAAAGGGGAAATAAACTTCCACCAACAGTTGGGTATGACCTAATTCACTATTAATGTTCTTAATTTTCAAAAAAATCAGTTGGAATCCTGGTTTCAGAAGCATTGGGGACGACAGGAGCAGAGACCTGAGGTATGGGTAAGATGAAAGCATCCCATTACCGGGCAACAGAAAGGACCAGATCCATTGCTAACCATGGGTCAAGGCTTTGGGTGTGTCTACCCTACAGGAGATTCAAACCCCATATGGGTGCCTGTGAAAAACCATAAGTGGGTAGGCCAGGATCGGACTGACTAGCATGACGGTCCATGTACTATAGTTCATGAGACAAAATTCCTCTCTTTATGTGTATCCATCTGAGGTGAAGGATTCAGTTCCTTGGCTTCATTGCCAGCCAGCCTCTACAACTGGCTGATTGGCTAAAAGGAACATGGTCTCAGAAGTATTTCAACTTGTCCTACACCATGACTTGCTTTGTTTCACTTGATAATGCTTATCTTTGAGTGTATTTACCAGATAATTCAGAGCCAGAGGACCCGTGGAACTGCCCCGGCCCACCTCCTCATGATTATGGACTCCACCAGGACCCCCTCCAGTTGCCCATGCTTAGCTAACCAAGTTAGACAGAGACTAAGACTGTCACGGGCTGACATTACCCATGCATCTGCCCTTAATCATGATGCATTTTTAGCCAAACACGGGTAAGATGCCCCATGACAAGTACTCCTAAGACAGGACATGCACATGGTCAGGTATATGATCCAATGATGGGCAAGGCTTGAACAGAGGTGACACAACTTAAGACAGGCAAAAATACATAAGATTAGAGGAAGGAGATAGCCATCTCTCCTTAGGGAGCCACCTATGAGGTGCATAACCCATAAAATAAAGTCAGTCCAGCCTTAAAATAAAAATAAAAAGGGGGTATGTGGGGACCTAAAGGCTTCACCTTGCACAGGTCCAAAAGGAAGTTACTGGGGGCATGGCCTGGCTTTCTTTAAAATTCTGAAGAATACTTCCACACTGCTGAGGAGTGCATGATCAACGCATGACCATCCTTAAGATACACCCTCGGGGACGAGGGTGGAGTTCCAGGTGCCTTTATAAGCTTTGTAACAACTGTAATGAGTCCCTTCCTGACTAGACTCCCAATTGCGTCTGAGTATCCCCGGGTATTGGGGACGGTGTGGGCTGGCAAACGGCGTGCTTACTCATCCCCAATCATCACTGCCCGGAGGTCGCTGGTTCAAACCTCCGGCAGGAGGAATACTAGGTAGGCTGACTAGACCTCAGGGAATGAACTTTTTCACTGAGGGACATCTGGGGAACACTAATTTGACAATGATAGGCCTTAACACAAATAGCAGAATGTATGAATTCCCGTGGGGGGATTATTGGAGGAGACCAGTGGAGAAGGGGTTATGAAGATGATTAAGATGTTCTGTATAAAATGCAGAAAAATTAATTTTTTAAAATTGTCTTAAATTTATCAGATATTAATAAATTAATGAGTGCTCATGATTGTACATGTCTTGAAAGATCCACCCCTAATCAGGCAAGGTTCGGATCATTGCCATGAACATATAAATAGTCATATGTGTCACCAAGATTTTTCTATCCACACATTGTAGTTTTTGATCATTTTGAAGTTGATTATTGTACAAGATGATAGACATGGGTCTAATTTCATTCTTCTGCATGTGGGCATTTAGTTTCCCCAGTAAAACATGCTGATGTTTCTGTCTTTGCTCCAGTGTGTATTTTTGGTATCTTCACTGAATATGAGATGACTGTAAATAGTGTGCTCATGTTTGGGACTTTGTTTTGTCCCGTTGATCAGCATATCTGTTTCCGTGTCAGCACCATGCTTCTTTATCACCATAGCTCTGTAATATATCTTGAAACCTGATGTGGTAATCCCTCCAGCATTATTCCTCTTGCTCAGCACTGCTTTGGCTATCCAACAATTTTGATCCTCACCAGTTTTCCTCTCATACCTGTGCTACCCAATGGCCAAAAAGGTTCTTGTGTGAGATGAGGAAAGAAAATGCCAAAATGCAATTAGTAACTAACCCTTCATTAAATAAAACTCGATAAGAGAATGGGTTCCAAATTCTTTCTCTGAAGCCAGTATTACTCTAATATCCCAAACGAAGGCCCAATAAGAAAGAAAATTATAGGTCAATCTCTTTGATGAGCACAGATGCCAAAATTCACAATAAACTGCTCATAACCTGAACAAAAGAACTTATCAAAATATTAGCCACTGTGATCAAGTCAGCTTCATCCAAGAGATGCAGGGATTATTCAATATACATAAACCAATAAATGTAATCAACCGCATAAACAGATTCAGGTATACAAATCAGATGATAATCACATTGGATGCAACCTCCAATTTCAACCTCCACTCATGATAAAAGCCCTGAAGAACATAGTTCTAGAGGGAACATACCTCAACTTAATAAAGACAGTATCCAACAAGCCCACAGCCAATCTTATACCAAATGGAGAAAAATTCAAAAGATTTACATTTAAATAAGGAACTAGACAAGGAAGTTCAATCTCTTCATTCTTGTTCAATATAGTACTTGAAGTCTTAGCTTGAGCAATAAGACAGGAAAGGGAGATAAAGGGGAGGCAAATTGGAAAGGAAGAAGTCAAATTACCGTTTTTAGCAGATGATAAGATTGTATACATAAAAGATTTGAAGGACCCCACCAGAAAACTCCTAAACTACTAGTGCTGAATGATATATTCAGAAGAGTAGCAGGATGTAAAATTAACATCCCCATATCAGTTGCTGTCCTATATGCCCTCAATAAGCACACCAAGAAAGAAATTATGGAAACAATCCCATTAACAATAAAATCAGAACTTGTCTCCCAATTGGTTAGTTCTTCCAAGGGGTGGGGCTTGCTGTGGAGGGTGGACTACTGAGTGGCTGCAGGGAGCCATCTGGAAATGGAAGCGGCAAGCCAGGAGTAGCACATGGTGTGTAGCAGCAGCAGCAGCCATGCATACTCAAGGACAGGATGGCCTGTCAGAACAGACCTGGGGCAAGACAACTGGCCCCTGAGGCATGAGTGAATGTTAGCAGTGACTATGGCCATGGCATGGGAAAATCTGACGTGGTGGGTGCTGAGCTGCTCCACTGGCAGCATCGCAGGGGAGCTAGGCATGGGTTCTCATTTCCTTGTAAGTCACTCTCCTCTCCTCCCCCGACGACAATAATAAATACACATAAAGATATGTTATATGGTTTGCCTGATAACACAAGAGACCCTGAGAGAACGCAGGCGACAGAACTATAGAACATCTTGGAATA
>NW_008330767.1:34403-37015 GCF_000622305.1 Nannospalax galili
GTATTAAAGAAAACAAGCTATCCAATTACAAATTGGATCAAGGTCCTGAAAAGAAAGTTCTTTTAGGATGAACTGTACATGGCTGAAAAATATTTTTTAAAATGTTCAACATCTTTAATCATCAGGGAAATGCTAATTAAAATCATTCTGAAGTTTCATCTTACCCAACTCAGAATAGCTAAGATCCAGAAAAACAAACAAAAACAAATCCTGGAAAGGATGTCAAGAAAGGGGATCAATTATCTACTGCTCATGGAAGTATAAACTGGCACAGCCACTATGGGAATCACTGCTGTGATTCTTCAAAAATTTAAAAATTGAAGTACCATATTATAGGAAACCATGATGTCATGCCCTAGGGCAAGATGAGCCAAAAACTTTTAAGTACAGGGTATGTTCTCTGCTAAATGGAGGAGCACTGAAAACAGCAGCTCTGATATCCTTGTCTTGCAGTACACTGCAGGGCTAGCAAGAGAAAAGTGGTCAGGTCAAAAATTTAAGCTTCCTGCTCTGAGGGAATGCATCTTGGTCAACAGTTCCTTGTCCAGAATGGATAACTCAGCTATCGGTGATGAAAATAATAGGCCAGGTTAAAGATTTACTCCTGCGCTAAAAGGTAAAAGTTTACCATGCTTTTATCCTTAAGCAAGAAAATACTGTGGCCAATAAATTACCAGAGAGAGATAGACATTGGTAACCTTGAGTAAAAGCTCAAGCATCCTGCTTTACATATAGCCCATAGCTGGAGCCAACTAAAACTCTGTATGTCATGTTTCCTGTCTAAGAAAGGTAAAAGTTTACCATGCTTTTATCCTTAAGCAAGAAAATATTGTGGCCAATAAATTACCAGAGAGAGATAGGCATTGGTAACCTTGAGTAAAAGCTCAAGCATCCTGCTTTACATACAGCCCATAGCTGGAGCCAACTAAAACTCTGTATGTCATGTTTCCTGTCTAATTGTGCCTTAAATCTTTGTATAAAACAGCCAAACCCTACGTGACTTCCAGTTCCTTGTAATGTATAAAAACCTTCTAAATTTTTCAATAAACAGCTTGTTGTGAAGGAAACCAAAAGTCCCAGAGTCCTGGACTCTGTTGCTGGTTGATACTGCCATCACCAGGGAAGGGAGGTTCCCCACTGAGAAAAGCAGACCTGGATTCCTACACCACATGGCCCAGCCTTACCACTCTTGTGAATATACCCTAAAGCTGCTATAGTGTGCTACAGAAACACCTGTTCATCCATACTCATTGCTGCCTATTCATAATAGCCAGGAATTGGAAACAACCAATATATCTATCAACTGATGAATGAGTAGTGAAGGTGTGGGAGATATAAACAATGAAATAGTATTTAGGTCTTGAAAATGGGAAATTTTGGGTAAATGGAGGGAATTGGATATATTTGAAATGAAGATCCTGAGTGAGTTAACCTTGACTAGAAAGACAAATGTCACATCTCTCCCATAGCTGGATGCTTGTTTTGAATTTTTCAATCTGAAAATCTAGAGAGGTCAGGAATCTAATAAGTGGCCATGGGTGTATTTTATTGGGAGGCCTGATAGAATGCAGTGATATAAATGGGAAAGGAGAATAGAGAAGTAGGAATTGTCAAATGGCTTGAGGACTGAGAGGGCAGTGTAGAGGCGGGATAATGGAAAGATATAACCAACAATGAAGCCTTTTATAAAAAGTCATATGAAAGTCTACCACAATAGAGCTTCTTAAATTTTATAGATATATAAAATTTAAATATAGATGTTATTCGATACTACATACATGAACTGTAGAACAAAAAAGGAAAAATCAAGCTGGTCCTGCCTTCAAACCTTCTATTGCTAGTGTACATGGTCTAGAAGATGTTATGCATGCTATGTGAAGGGAAAATGAACCATCAAATTCATCCACCTGTTAATCTTGTGAGCTAAAACAACAGCTAGCATGACAAGAGATTCCCACTGGTGTAATAGTGACATGATTATTATGGGAATAACCAACACTTCCTAATTGGATTTAAGATCTACTTCATAAGATGGGGCCCATATCTGACATTGATATCAGGCCTAGAAACCTGTGGCTAGGCATAGTAATAGAACATAATATTAATATTCTGAAAAATAAATATGGTATTAAACTGATGCCTAATGACTTATTGTTATACCCATACACCAATGCACCACTCAACTCTAACCAGAGAAGCTTCCTTATGCAGTAGATGCTGATTTACACAGATACACACCTAGAAATGTCAGAGAATATGAGCATGCAGAGTGCTTATCCTTGAACAGGACACCTATGTCAAACTTTTGCCTCTCAAGGCTCAGGAATCATTGTGGAAGAGGGGGTGGGAGGATAGTAAGAGCCAGAGTTCATGGATGATCACAAGGAGAGTTTTCCAGAGAGCAAGGAAGTCAATCATATGAACTCACAGCAATGGTGATATCATGCCCAATTCCTATTAACGTCAAACCAGACAAAATACAGGCATAGAAGTGGGGAAATAGTTAAGAAATCTCATCCCCATCTGAGACACTATTGGCAAATGAGGGCTGTTTGGAGGGAGTAATCCAACAACTTTTAATGATGTGATTCTAGATACTTCATAGGATAACC
>NW_008330767.1:40147-42128 GCF_000622305.1 Nannospalax galili
AGCTGAAAAACTCAATTATTCAATTTGAAATAGCAGGAGAAAGCCTCACAAGCAGAATGAATGGGATGGAAAACAGAATATCAATACTGGAAAACAAAATTGAAGACCTGGACTCCCCAAGCAAGGATTTTCATTAAAAAAAAACACAGGAATCAAATACACAGAAAATATGCATAAGCATATAGGAAGGGGAATAATCTTGGGTCAATGGTAAAGCTCTGATCTTCAGCAAGATTATAGAAGAAAACTTCCTCAAATTACAGAAAGACATACAGATACAAGAATCACAATTAACACCAATTAGAGAGCAACAGTACAGAAACTCCCTACAGCATATCAAAGTAAAAGTCTAAATGTACAGAACAAAGACAGGGTACTGAAAGCCAGTAGAGAAAAACAACAGGTTATATATAAAGGAAACTCATCATAATTACAGATGACTTCTCAGTGCAAAATATGAAAGCCAAAAGAAACTCAATCAAAGGATTCCCAGTACAAAAAAACGTGGGTGCCAACCCAGAATACTTTACCCCACAAAATTATCTGTGATAGTCAGAGGGGTTTGGGAATTTTCTCTGACATGAAGAGACTGAAAGAATTTATGTCCACCAACCAATCCTACAAAGAATACTTGAAGCTATTCAGAGGATAGAAGACTGAAATGACTATACCCAAGTTGATACAGAATGAAACAAGGGAAGGTATAATTATAGAAACACAAAATAGGATCAAGAACACAAGTAAACTAAAATGACAGTAACTAATTCTCATCTTTCCATAAAAACTAAATATCAATGGCTTCAACTCCCCAGTGAAAAGATATAGACTAGTGGAATGGAGTAAGAACCAAAATCCATCGTTTTGTTTCCCTCAAGAAGCTCATCTCATGTTAACACCACTGCCTTAGAGTTAAAGGGTAGGAAAAAATAATTCAAACAAATGGCACTAAGAACCAAGCAGGTGTCACAATTCTAATATCTGAAAAAATAGATTTCAATGTAAAATAAATAAGAGATAAAAGGTTCACTTTAATGCACTCAAAGAAACAATCAAACAAGAAGATTTTACAGTCATGAACATATGTGTGCCAAATTCCAGTGCACTCAGTTTCATAAAAATAATACTACAGGACTTTTCCACACAGATTAACCCCTACTCAGTAATAGTAGATGACTTCCAAACCCCACTATCTCCAATAGACAAGTCAATTGAACAAATAAGAAACAGAGAGACATCAGAATTAAATGGTATCTACAGAATATAGATGTCTACAGAATATTCCCTCCAAGCACAAAATAATACACTTTCTACTCAACAGCTCATGCAACTTCTTTAAAATTCACCACATACTGGGGCACAAACCAAACCTCAAGAGATCACAAAACTTGAAATAATTCTATGTATTCTATCAGACCACAACAAAATCAACAGCAAAAAGATCTCTAGTAACTATACAAACTAATGAAAATTAAACAACACATTCCTGAATGATGGATGAGTCAACAAGAAATTAAGAAACAAAGAAATGTATTCCTGTAACTAAATGAAAATGAAAACACAACACAGCCTCTGGGATATTTAAAAACAGTCTTAAGAGGGATGTTTATAGCATTGAATGCCTGTATTTAAAAATTCAGGACTACTATCCTCAGGCCTCTTGGGGTAAGTCAATAGCGCAGCTCTCCCCGCCCGGACTCCCTAAGCCACATTCACCCTTCCATCTCCGCCCCTCACCGTTCTATACTCCTAGTTTGAGCCCTGCAGCATTCCTAGTCTTGGGGCCCCAGACACCGGGGGAACCAATACTGATTCCTGACCCTTCTCACCCAGAGCAACCCAGTCCCTTTCTTGGGCTCCAGGAGCACCACTTCTGGTCCTGGCCCCGCCCTCACCTCTCTCTGCTTCGCTGGGCCTGCACCACCGCCTACCTCTCCTAGCCTGCACTACTATCCTCAGCCTCTTGGGGTAAGTCTATAGCGCA
>NW_008330768.1:0-290 GCF_000622305.1 Nannospalax galili
GTGACCCCTGGTAGACTGACTGAGAGTTAGGGTCACTGTAGCTGATCTGGTGGGGGGGGGGGCTCTCCTAATTTAAGGAGGCTGCTTGCTGCTCCCAGGGGCTTCCTACTCCCCTCCAGGGGCTCTCTGCTTTGATATTTTGACTCCAAGTCACCTTGCGGGAGCTAGACCTCTCTGGTTTTCTGCTTCGGATTGCCAGGTGTAGCAATTTAAAAGTAAATTTTACTTCTGGGAGGCATGCCCTTCCCGCCCCCTCCTTCTACCGTGCTTATGGCAAAAGGAGGTATATT
>NW_008330769.1:0-331 GCF_000622305.1 Nannospalax galili
CCGAAATAAATCCTCTATTTTAACCTTTACTCCTCGTATCCGTAAGGCATCTTGTAATTGCCGAACATAAATTTCGTGCCTGCTTAATTCTTGTCTCATAATCAGACACCGATACTTACTTCTGGTTGTAGCTGAGGCAGGTTCCCGCGGCGTGTCCAGAGTGAATTGTTGCGGAACGTTCCTTGGGGGCCGTCTTCTTCCCACACTGGATCCTCCATATCCAGGCCCACGTTGGGCGCCAGATGTCCCGACCCGCAGGACAGTCAACGTAGGTTTCTGAAGGGAGGAGAGGGGACGGAAAGGGACAAGGGATGCGAAGAATGGAGACAAG
>NW_008330770.1:0-279 GCF_000622305.1 Nannospalax galili
AAAGAAGATCTGCATCCAATACTACTTAATTTATTCAAAACAATAGAAATGAAGGGAAAACTTCCAAATTCCTTCTATGAAGCCAGCATTACTCTCTTACCAAAGCCTGGTAAATATACAACCAAAAAAGAAAACTATAGACCCATATCCTTAATGAACATAGATGCAAAAATTTTCAATAAAATACTTGCAAACTGCATACAGACCCACATCAAAAGATTCATCCAACAAGATCAATTTGGCTTTATTCCAGAGATGCAGGGATGGTTCAATATACAT
>NW_008330771.1:0-304 GCF_000622305.1 Nannospalax galili
ATGTCCTTCAGTGTAAATGCGTCCACTGCAGTCTAGTCAGCCCATCCAGTGATCATATGTAAGTCACACTCTCCCTCACCCAGCAGCAGCCAGTCTCAAATAGTTCTCAGTCTAGTGCTGGCCTGCCACCTATTTCTCACCTCCCTTTTGGGCCCTTTTTTAATTGAGCTGACATGTATCCTGCACTCGATGCCACGTTGCCGCAGGCTCACATGAGCAAGCCTCCCGTGGGCTGGAAGCCTCCACTTCCCTGTGTTCACGAACCAGCCCTGGGTCTTACAGTCTTTCTGCCTCCTCTTCCACA
>NW_008330772.1:0-481 GCF_000622305.1 Nannospalax galili
TAAACCAGGCTGGCCTTGAACTCACAGAGATCCTCCTGCCCCTGCCTGTTGCGTGCTGGGACTAAAGGCATGCACCACTATGCCTGGCTTGGACAGATTAATTTTATGCTATTGTTTTACTTTTTGACAATTAGTCCTCTGCTTGTTTTCCAAATAGGGATGAAGATTTTCTTTTACTTCAATAAATATCTCTCATAAATAGGTTTAGTTTTCCTGATTTCCATTTTGATTTGATCACCCACTGGAACTGGAGCTACAGATGGCTGCCAGCTGTGGGTGCTGGGAATCTAACCCAGTCCTTTGGATGAGCAGCCAGTGCTCTTAACCACAGACCCATGTCTCCAGCAACTATTTCTGTTGGTTTGAAGAAGGCTTTTTATTTGTTTGTTTGTTTTACAAATACAGAAAAAAATTTAATTCTTTTTAAGCATAATCTTACTGTAGGGGTCTTCTGTATAAATTCAAAATCATGACTTATTTA
>NW_008330773.1:0-711 GCF_000622305.1 Nannospalax galili
CCTTCCTGTATGCCTATGATTCATAAGTTTGATCTTTTTATGGTGTCACACTATTCCTACATATTCCATTCTTGTGATTTCTTGAATTTTTCATAATCTTCGCTTGTGTGGTCTAGTTCATGCACTTTATCTTCCAGTCTTGATATTGTTTTCCATTTCATTCATCCTATTGGTGAGGCTTTCCCCTGTCATTTCTAATTGGCTTACTGCACATTTCACTTCCTTCATTTCAGCCTGAGTATTCTTCAATATTTCTAACTCTTATCTGAAGTCATTCAGAAGTTTATCCCTGTCTTCCTTCAGTTCTTTGATTTCTTTATTTGTGTGTTCTTTAAATTCACTGAATTCTTTTATCATGTTTACAATTGTTCTTTTGAGTTCCATGTCCGGCCTGCATTATCTCTAGGGGGTTCTCGTTGTACTCCTCTAGAGGACTATTGGTATTTGGTGGTGATATGGTATTTTGGTTTTTCATGTTCTTCCTCTGTGATTTTGACATGTGAATTTCTTTTTTAGTTTCTGATTCTTATGTGAGACTCAAGCCTTCAAGTTTACGTCTGCTTCTTTTTGTGAATTTTATGTGTCTTTGTGGTTTAATTTTGGGGCATGAAAGGCTGGTTCCTCTAAGCTTCCAGTCTCTCTTTTGCTTTTATATTGTATTGGCCAGATTGCTTTTGTCTTCAGGAGTTCCCACAGAGACCCAAGTCAGAT
>NW_008330774.1:0-308 GCF_000622305.1 Nannospalax galili
TTGGGTGTGATGGTACAAGAATTTCTAGGGGCTGGAGAGATGGCTCAGTGGTTAGCAGCGCTGGCTGCTCTTGCAGAGGACCCAGGTTCAATTCCCAGCACCCACATGGTGGCTAACAACCATCCATAACTCCAGTTCCAGGGGATCCCTCTTTTGACCTCTGCGGGCATTGCACAACACGGTTGCACCTACCTACATGCAGGCAATATACTCATACACATAAAATAAAACTAATAAGGGGACTGGAGAGATGGCTTAGTGGTTAAGAACACAGACTGTTCTTGCAGAAGACCCGGGTTCGAATCCCA
>NW_008330775.1:0-564 GCF_000622305.1 Nannospalax galili
CACACAAACTCATACACACATACACACACTCACACACACTCAAACACACTCACACTCACACTCTCACACACACACTCACACACACACTCACACTCACACACTCACACACACACACTCTCACACACACTCACACACACACTCACACACACTCACACACTCACACACACACTCACAAACACACTCACACAAACTCACTCACACACACACTCACACTCACACACACAAACACTCACACAAACTCAAACTCACACAAACGCTCACACACACACTGATACTCAGACACACTCACACACAGACACACTCACACACACACACACAATCTCACAAACACTCACACACACACTCACAAACACTCACACACAAACTCACACACACACTCACACACACACAAACTCACACACACTCACACACACACTCACACACACTAAAACACACACTTACATACACTCACACACTCTCACTCACACTCACACACACTCACACTCACACACATACACACTCACAAACACACAAACTCACACACACACACACTCACAAACACTCACACTCACACACTCACACTCA
>NW_008330776.1:0-243 GCF_000622305.1 Nannospalax galili
GAGCAATAATTTGATTAGTTAGTAATATAGAATAATTAAGAAACTTTTGATCCCAATGGCCGTGAATATAGTGTGCAAGTTGTAGGCGCACTTCAGTAATATTTTGTACTTTATAGGGGGTGAGACAAAGTGACCTAAAGTGAGGGTCACAAACTAGCAGAGCCATGTCTTTGGTAATTGCCACCTCTTCATTTAAGAGATAAATTTGTTGTTGTAACACATTAATTGCCTGGTGAAGATGCT
>NW_008330777.1:0-70830 GCF_000622305.1 Nannospalax galili
TGACCCAATTAGTATAGATCTCAAGGTATGTCTGTTAAACATCCAAGAACAGTTTCTTTGCTGAAGATTCATTGCTGAGAATGTATGCATTTACTTCTGTGTTCTCTGTTCTGTTCCATTGACCTTGATGTTTAATAACTGTGCCATACTGTTTTGACTACTATGATTTTAAATTATAATATGAAATCAGGTAGTGATGCTCTAACTTCATTCTTGCTCAAGATTGCTTTGGCCATTTAGAGTCTTTGTGTTTCCATATAAATTAGGATTGAATAAAATACTTCTCTTGATTGCCCACTAGAACTAGATAATAAGACCCTATGCTGAAGACACCATATAGTTTAAGATGTGGAAAAACCAAGCTACAACTAAGATAAAAGCATGCTCTCTGATGGCAAGCTTCAATAGTGCTAAAGGGAGCTATATAGACATCCAAGGGGAAAAAATTCAACAGTGGTCTTACCTAGTTGTGAACCTTGCATGCCAACCTTCCAGGCCAGAATGGGCCCACTTGCAAAGTGGCATGATTGTTATAGGGGTAACCAACTACTTTCTACTTGTATCTGAGTACTACTCAGTGAGAAGGAGTTACTGTGGACCTGGTCAAGGCTCGTGGCTAGAGGGTGGGGCGTGGTCGTCCTAGACTCTATGAGTGAAACTGCTGCTCTTATTTTGCTGAATGGAAATGTCAAACTGCCTAAATATCTATTTATACCCATAGTGCTGCTCTTAGCTTAAGTCACAAAACCTTCTTTTTGGGGCAAATGGTAATTATTTCAGAGGCTCATGGTTGGAACAAGGTGCTGAGAATTAGTAACTGTTGAATCCCTAAATGGTGCATCTAAACAAACCCTCCAGGGTTCATGGAACATCATAAAAGAGGAGCAGAAAGAATGTAAGGGCCAGAGGATGAGGAAGAGGGCCGTGAACACTGTCTTCTGGGTATGACACAGCTGTTGCATTCATGAACTCACAGCAGCTTCAGCTGTCTGGACAAGGCCTGCACAAGACTGGTCCTGTCAACATCCAGGTATGGATGTGGATGGGGCTCATGGGGTCTTGCTCCTTCCTGGGGAGCTGCTGGTAGATGATTGCTGATGGAGGAGAGGAAGTCCTCCAGTAGGGTAGGTGCTGGTGAGTCCCTATCCCCTCTCCCACCCCCTGTGTAATCTCATGCTGTGTAGAGGAGAAGGAGATATGCTCTGTATGGGGAAGCATGTAAGATTTTTAACTCTTGCTTAAATTTTTTGCTAACAGAATTTAATCTGTACTTTAAATTTTAGAGTTTAAAAAGAATATTATGGGGCCAGTGAGATTGCTCAGCAGGTAAATACACTTGCCACCAAGCCTGACGACCTGTTTGATCCCCAGGACCAACTCCCACAAGTTGTCTTCTGACCTCCACACATGTACCATGGTACCCTTGCATACATACACTACACACACACACACACACACACACACACACACACACACTGCATTAAAATGTAATAAAACTACGAGGTACTATGAAATGTAGATGTTAATGGGAACTTTTGTTTGTTTATTTGTTTTTTTTTTTTACAACAGTCTCCCTGTAGCCCCAGCTGGCCTGGAACTCACTTCTGAGCTGGGCTCCATCTCACAGGGATCCACCCACCTCTGCCTCCTGAGTGCTGGAATTAAAGGTATGTGCCACCACACCTAGTAATAATGTAAATTTTTAATGCAGAAAAAGTCTTGGAGATAAGAGTTCAGCATATTGCAAAGTATAGTCTTTACCTGCTTTAGAACCATTGTATTTTGTACAATAAATCAAAATCTTTAGAGGTAGAATCTCAATTTTATTCATATTGCACAGATGTACATCTGAAAATCCAGAGATTTACTAATTTGGTGTAATCAGGAAGTATGTAACATCCCACAACATATATCCAAGCAAGTCAGCCCAACATCTCCAAGTAGGCAGTGGCTGCTTGGACGCTTTCATAGGGTAGCTCATGAAGGAATAGCTATTCTATTTTGAAGGGGCTTTGAATTATAGAAAGTCATTTTGTATTAATTTTAATTAGCATACAAGATAATGGGTTTCATTAGGATATTGTGATACATAAATAGAAAATTATTTCTGAGCATTCAATTGCCCAGAAATAGAATATTGGAACCCTGAGTTCCAGCCAAATGTCATTTCTCAGTTTATTGTACCAATTAATACAGGAGTAGTCCCCTCGTAGAACTGTCACTGTGCACTGCCTTCTTCTGACAGACCAGGAACTGCATACTCTACGTCAATGTAAAATACAAACTCTACTTTAAGGAAATAAGAAAGTGGTTTGTACTGAGCCAAATAAGGAATGAGAAAGTTTATTCTGAGCCAGGAACACAGATTCAAGTTACCCTAAATTGCATGAAAAGGTCATATGAATGTTGTTAGTCATAGAAAAGGAAGTGAAGAATCAATGTGCTTACAAAATACATAGGTGTTCACTAGATAAACTACAGAAAAGCTGGGGAATCTGTACATTTACATGTTGTCTTTTTTGTTTACCTCAATTTTAGAATTTCCTTTATTTTTAATCTGTGTGTGTGTGTGTGTGTGTATGTGTGTGTAGGTCAGAGGACTTCCTTGGGAGTCCTTCCACTGTGGGTTCTGGGGACCAAACTTGGGTCGTCATGCTTGTACAGCAAGTGTTCTACCAGTCTTGCCACTCTTTCCCTGAGTTTTTAAAAACAGTCTTTTTCTATGTAGCCTAGGATAGTCTAGACTCCTGATCCTCCAAAATCTACTTCTCAAGTACTAGGATTACAAGCATGTGCCACCATGGCCAAATAAATGTTGTCTTCACCACATTCTGAGCTCTGGACTTGGTGGAGGTTAGAAGTATGTCAGACCTCAGTGATATATTGGAGGAATTTTATATATAATTCAAGAGGATGTTAGACTAGATATAGAGATTGATTGTAAATCATTTTTAAAAGGGGCTAAAGAGGGGCTAGAGAGATGGCTTCATGGTTAAGAGCACTAACTGCTCTTCCAGAGAATCTAGGTTCAGTTCCCAGCACCCACACGGTGGCTAACACCATCCTTAACTCCAGTTCCAGGGAATCCAATGCCCTCTTCTGGCATGGTGCACTTCCATACAGGCAAAACACTCATACACATAAAATAAATACAATGAATAAAATCTAAAAGAGGGGAGGGGGTTCAAGATAAATTTGGTTCTTGACCTGCAACAGTCCATCTTTCCACAATCACAATGTTTTCTCCTCCGCCAGGTTGAAGCAGTCTGTAGGATCTTTATACACACTTCAGCTTCTTCAGAGAGCATCAGTTCACAGCCTGGAGCAGGCCTTTCACCTCACCGGTCTAAGTCTGGGGTGGAATGGCCACCTGCTCTAAGCTGCTGCCTCGTCAGGTCCTGTTGTAAGGAAGATGGAATTTCTACAGCCTGTGCTGATGCGTACTTTGGGAGGGGAAGACGCTTGTAATCTTGATTTGTGTTTTGGTTGTAAGTACATGGTAAGTAGAGGAAGCCTGTCTTGGTTCATACGAACAAAGCATAAGGACAGGGAGGGCTGAGGAAATGGCCAAAATTATTTCTCAATGGTTTCTCTGCATTTTTAAAAACCTGAATTTTTAATACATTTTTAATTTATTTTTATTTTATGCATACAAGTGTTTTGCCTACAGGTATGTAAGTGTGCCATGTGTGCAATGCCTGTGGAGGTCAGAAGAGTATAACAGATTCCCTGGAACTGGAGTTACAGTGTTAGCCACTATGTGGATTCTAGGAAGAGAAGCCGGGTTCTCTGCAAGAACAGCCAGTGCTCTTAACTCTGAGCCATCTCTCCAGTCCCAAATCTTTAAATTTTTGCTTATGTGTATGTGTGTATGCCATGTGTGTGGGTCCCTGCAGAAGCTATAAACAGATGCCTCTAGCTACTCAAAATATGAATACCTTACGAAAGAAATACATATTATTATTTTAGTTTAAACTCAGTGCTATTTTTTAAAAGATTTATTTTATGTATGTATTTTATGTTTGTATGTTTTGCCTGAATGTATGCACGTGCAACATGTGTGTACCTGGTGCCTGTGGAGCCAGAAGGAGGCATCAGATCCCCTGGAACTGGACGTACAACTGCTGTTAGCTGACATGTGGGTGCTGGGAACTGAACTCAGGTGCTCTGCAAGAGCAGCCAGTGCTCTTAGCCACTGAGCCATCTCTCCAGTCCACCAATGGTATTTTTATGACTTGAACAGAGAATGGCTCTGTGCTTATTGACTCAAATTTCCAGAGAGCTCCAAGCGTTGGTGGATTATACCTCACAACTTTGAGCTTTATTTTTGCTTGTACCGCTAAGCTGAATACCAGAATTGGGGTCTGTGTTCCCACCCAACTTGCAATGTTTTTCTCTTAATTTAAGAAAAAACAAAATGAAAGCGATGTTGCTGGAAACACATTGTTGCCAATGAATGACCACTGTTGACAAAACAAGTATCTACCCAATAAGCATTGATTAAGATAAGTTAAGTTCTGAAGATACCAAGATAAACCAGTTTCTGTCCTCAAGTAGCTCATAACCTCCAACAGAAAATTACCCTTGTAAAACCTGTGACAGGAGCCATAATTAAGGGAGGCAAAAGGTGCAGTGGGGCACAAAGGAGGTGAGTGTGGAGAGGGTGGTCAAGGGAGGAGGTGAGTCTAGAGAGAGTGGTCAAGGGAGGAAGTGAGTATGGAGAGGTGATCAAGGGAGGAGATGAGTCTGGAGAGGGTGATCAAGGCAGGGATACAAAAAAGACCACCATGGACATTTTAATGGAAGAACAGAACATGCCTGTTCTATTTTGTTTCTCCATTGCTGTGACAAAACACTCTGACCACTACCAACTTGGGGAGGAAAGCGTTTATTTGTCTTACATCTCCCTGGTCACAGTTCATCAGGAAGCCCAAGGTAGGAAGGAACCCAGGGCAGGCACCAGGATACAAGAGCTGAAGCACAGGCCATGGAGGAACGCTGCTTACTGGCTTGCTCCCCTGGCCCCTGCTCAGCCTAGTTTCTTATGCAACACAGGCCCGTCTGCCCAGGGGTGGCACCACCCACAGTGGGCTGGGCCTTCCCACATCACTCAACAATCAAGAATATGCCCCATAGACATGGCCACAGGCCAGTCCAATGGAGACAATTCTCCAATTGAGGCTCCTTCAACCCAAGTGTGTCAAGGTGACACTAAAGCTATCCAGCACAATGCTCTCAACTGCTGAGCCATCTCTCCAGCCCCCAAACATGTGTTCTTGACAGAGAAAGCAACCAGAACACAAAGGCGTTCAACAAATTCAACAGTAATTCAGTTAAAAGGCTCTTTTAATGGCAGAGTTTTTTGATCTTACAGATTTTCTCTAAATTACTTTTCTTAATGTTTTAGAGAAAGTGTAGGGGGTGGTTCTTTAGAGGATAGCCAAAGCAGCCTCATTGTTGTGGAGTCTAAATTACTTGCGATGAAACTGTCTGAATCCATTCTGCCAGGCTAGTGTCCCCAGAGGAATTTTTGGCAGAATTGTACTGATGAGATCACTACCATCAGGAAAACAGCATTCTAAAACTCTAATTCTGTATCTGGTCATGGTAGTACTCAACTCTAACCCCAGCACCTGAGAGGCAGAGACAGGTGGGATTTCTGTGAGATCAAAGCCAGTCAGCCCGTTCTACACAGTGAGTTCTAGGTCAGCTGGGGTTACAGGGAGGCCTTGTCTAAAAAACAAATATGCAAACAAACAGCTAGTTCTGTGATGGAGAATATTGATTACAAACGACAAAATTTAGAATCATCTTGGAAACCAACCCCTGGGTGTGTCTGTGAGAGATTATCTCCATTAGGTTAGTTGAGGTGGGAAGACCCACCTTAAATGTGGATATGGACTGGGGTCTTGGACTGAACAAAAAGGTGAAAGTGAGCAGAGCACATCTCTCTGCTTCCTGGCTGAGGACACAATGTTACCAGCTGCCTCACTCCTGCTGGGCTTAACTTCTCTGCCTCGACCTCACAATGGGAGCCAGAATGAGCCTTTCCCCCCTTCAGCTGCCTTGGGCAGGTATTTTATTACAGCTCTGAGAAAGGTGACTAGTACAAGTTCTATCAAAGAAAATATTTGTTTCAAAATTTAGTCAGCTTGTGATAATTCAGAGAAGTAAGGATGAGAACTGGGATGACTAAACCAGCAAAACAGAAGACAGAAACATCAACTGTTTTTAAAATCATAATACAATGGAAGAATTAAATCAAGTAAATCCTTTACATAGACTATGAATAGGCTGAATTTGTGCCTTCAAGTCATCAACAGGGTGAAGTTCAAAAAATTAAAACCAGGGACTGGAGAGATGGCTCAGCGATTAAGAGCACTGGTTGTTCTTGCAGAAGACCCAGGTTCGAATCCCAGCACCCACATGGCAGCTAACAACTGTCCATAACTCCAGTCCCAAGGGATCTGATGGCCTCTTCTGACCTCCGTGGGCATTGCATGACATGGGTGTCAGTCCTTGCTTTCCACCTTGTTTGAGACAAGATCTTTTTTTTAAATTTATTATTTTTATTTTATGTGTGTGCGTGTATTGCCTACATGTAGCTAAGTGCACCCGTGTTATGCAGTGCCCACAGAGGACAGAAGAGGCTGTCAAATCTCCTGGAACTGGAGTTTCAGACAGCTGCCATGTGGGTGCTGGGATTCAAACCTGGGTCCTCTGTAAGAACAGCCAGTGTTCTTAACCGCTGAGCCATCTCTCCAGGCCCTATTTATTAGTTTTTACTTATTTATTTTTATTTTAGGTGTATGAGTGTTATGCCTGCTTGTATGTAAGTGTACCTGTGTTGTGCAGTGCCTGCAGAGGACAGCAGAAGAGTATCAAATCCCCTGGAAATGGAGTTATGTTAGCCACCATGCGTGTGCTGAGAATTGAACCCAGGTCCGCTGGAAGAACAGCAAGTATTCTTAACTTCTGAGCCATCTCTCCAGCCCCTCAAATGCCATTTATAAGAAGCCCTTGAAAAACAGGGACACAAAGAAAATAGGACTATACTTGAAATTCACATAATTTCAAACCCACAGCTGCTCATAATTTTAACTTCTTTCCTTCATCGACTTCTTGACACAAAGTGGGGTAATTATAAAATTCAAATTGTTTGTTGCTAATATTACTGATAATTACCTGCAATGCAGTTTTCTGATAGAAACAAAAATAATGAGTATGTCTTAGAAAAAAAACATGAATTTGAGCAGGGGCCATGCTGATCTTCTCTGTGGCATTCCAATTTTAGAATACGTGCTGCTGAAGCAAGCATGATAATCATGAGCATGTCTTAAAGTAAAGTTGTGTGTGCCTGAGCCAACCAGGAATATAGGAATTGTGCTTGAATGGCTCAGACTTCAACAGAAAAGCAAGACAGGGAATTGGCTAAGCAAGTGTTGAAGAGATGGAAAACAGAGATCAATAGGTGGAAAGGGTTTCAGGAAGCAGCTACCACTCCTGGGGTTAAAACAAAAGGGAAACTGGGCTCTCACATCTTAGAAGCTTGAGGAGAGGCCGTGGGCCTTTGACTTAGTCTTCTGAGACTGAGGTGCTGTCCACTGGTACTGTGCCTCAGACGGGATGGAATGTTGACTCTGGAAGTACCAGAAAGAAGCTGAGGTTAGTAACTGTCCTGGCCCGATGATGTGCCATTGCTGGGGTAAAGGTGGTGAAACAGACACTGACAGGGTGTAATTTTTCCCCTTATCTTAGTCCTAAATGCCAGAGTTGGGGCTCAGAAAAGGACAGTCCCAAAATATGTCACTTTGGCTCTGGAATATTGGAATGGAATGGACAAAATGTTTTTTGGCCAAGACCCCAAGAACACAGGACACAAAGTCCAAATAGGGGAATGAGATCATATCAATGAAAAAACTCTGTATAACAAAGGAAGTAGCAGAGTGAAGAGACAGCTACATAGTGGGAGAAATGTACACCACACATCAGAAAAGAGGTTAATATCCAGAATATATAAGGAACCCCCAAAACTCAAAAGCAAAAAACTAACTGACTCAAAAGCAGGCAATAAAATCTAATAGGTTTCTCTTAAAAGAAGATACATAAACCAGACCTGGTGGTGTATATCTGTCATCTCCTTACTCCAGAGGCCAATGTAGGATGATTCAGAGATTGAGGCCCACCTGGGCACAAAGTAAGAACCTGCCTCGAAAACTCAAAAAAGCAAAGCGACAGCAAAAAAGACATGCAGATGGCTGACTGGCATTATTATTTTTTTAAAGGCTCAACATCACTAATCAGAGAAATGATACACAGCTACAATCCCAGCACAAAAGGCTGTGGCAAAAGGGTTGTAGCAAGTTTGAGACCAGCCTGGACTACATGGGGAGATACTGTCTCAAAAACACACACACACAACAACAAAAGCAAACAGCGTCTTGAGATGGCTCAACCAGTGAAAGCACTTGCCCCTAAGCCTGATGACCTGAATTCTTTTCTGGGCTACATATGGTGGAAGGCAAGAAACATACGTCCTCTGACTTCTATAAGTGTGCCATCACACACACACACACACACACACACACACACACAAAACACACACTGAGAGAAAGAGAGGGAGAGAGAGAAGTGTTAGAAGGATGTGGAGAAAAGGATGTTGGTAGAAATGTAAATTAATATATCCACTATGGAAAACAGTACGGTGGGCCCTCAAAAACTCAAAAATAGATCTACCATATGATCCAGAAATCCCACTACTGGGTATGTATCCAAAAAGTGTTAATTGTAGCACTATTCATAATGGCCAAGATATGAAATCAAACTAAGTAGATAAAGGAAATGTATACAAATATCATGACATATCATGGACCACAATCCAGCTACTAAAATGCATGAAATTCTCTTGTCATTCATGACAAGATGGATGGAACTGGAAATTGCACATTAAATGAGATCAAGTACAGAAGACAAGCACTGCAATTATTGCTCGTATGTGGAAGTTGGGAGCAAGAAGGTGCTTACAGGGGCTGGTGCAGGCAGAGGGGAGGGAGAGATGAAGAAAAGCTGATGGGGTGCTTACAGCTAAGAGAGAGCAAGCTGTACTGTTGCATAGCAGATAATAATGTACCACACATTTGAACATGCTAGAAGAAAAAGAGCTTAAGTGCTTTCACTGTAAGTGATAAAGGCTTAGGGAGGATAGATACACTTAATCTGATCTAAGCATTGCAACATACATATATTGAAACATCATTAATATGTATAATGTTTATGCTTTTATATATCAGTTAAAATGAATTTTAAAAATATGTCACTTTGGACTGCAAACTCAGGTCACCCTAGAGCAGCAGATACCTTCCGGGAAGTTTTCCTTCTATCTCAAAGGCTCTACAGGAGACACTCCATCATGACACCTGTCCCCAAATATCAATAGAGACTACTGAAGGAAGGTTGGGATTGACAGCAGAGCCCAGGCCAACTGTCCCAGGATATCATCAGGTTTGGAGGTCACTGTCCCTCGAAGGCCCCCACCCCCACCTCTCTCTCCCTGAGAGGAGAATATTTAAGCTTTGGGGTCTAGGTGGGTTATTGTCCATCAGTTCTCATCCTTGTGACATGTCTATGTCAGTAATAAATTTGAGTTTCTTTTCTTCTGCTAATCTATCTGCTGCCAGTTTCTTCAGCAGACTCAACAACCAAACCTTCAGAAGACAGACGGGAAAGTCTTTTTACCCCATACCAGATAATAGAAAACAGCTTCCATCAACCTAAATCAAGAAGGGAAGAAGTCATTTTATAGATGTTCTCAGTCTTTTTTTTTCCCCCTGTGGTTAAGGCCTTCATGGGAAATGAGCATCTTCAGTTTTGCTGAGAGAATACCTGGAAAGGTAATTGAAAACATTGACTGTCAAAATATCACTTCTGCACTCTACCTATCCTGGACAGGGTTTTAATTCATTGTAGTCCCGGAGTGCCCATTGGGAGCTGAGGGTGGGCTGTGCTCAGTCATAATAAGACTACCCAACGTCCTGTGTGCAGGCGTCATCAATCAACTCTTGTTCATGAAGTCATAGGAAATAATCAGCTTAACCTCTGATGCAGTGGCAACAGAAAGGAAGAGAAATAAATCAGCGCCAACTAATCCCTTATTCAAGAGTGAAAGCTCATGAGCTTATCATGGCAGTCCTGATCAGCATTATAATTTACATGTTGGATACGGGTAAGGTAAACTGTTTGAAAACCTCAGGATTTAAAATTACCTTAAACATTATTAGTTTCAGGGATCACAAAATGACTTTGAACCAAATCTACCGTACAGATATGTGTAGCCTATAGGTGTTTTTAAAATATATTTTTAAAAATTTTATGAGTGTATTGTCTGCATGTGTGTAAGTACATCTATTGCATACACTGCCCGTGGAGTTCAGAAGAGAGTGTTGGATCCCCTGAAACTGGAGTTACAGATGGTTGTTAGCTGCCATGTGGGTGCTGGGAATTGAACCCTGGTCCTGTGCAAGAGCAGTCGGAACTCTTAAGTGCTGAGCCATCTCTCCAGCCCCTAGCTGTTTTTTAAAAATGTGATTCAGTAGCATATTTAAAAATCAAAAGCCTTTATACAAAAATGAGGATTCCTAGCTTCCCTTGAAAAAACAACTTCTCAACACAGTTCCTATGTTACCTCATGAAATCCATCCATTGACACTGAATAACAATTGTACTCTTCAGAGGGAATCTGCAAGACTCCAGAACTCTGTTTTGTGTCTAAAGTAGAGGCTGAATACCAGGCACTCTCCGTCGTGACCCTATAAGGATCTTCTTTAGAGTTAAGGGGGATGTGAGGGATTTCTTGCACTTGTTCTCTCCTCCCTCTTGTATTATTTTGTCTGTGCTTTGTGGGTCTCAGCCTGCAAGATGAGATCTGTCTGCTAGCTCTCCTATGGTGTGTGTATGTGTGTGTTGTGTGTGCACATGTGCTTACCTGTGTGAACACATGCAGACGTCAGAGACTGACATAGGGTATCTTCCTCTGTCACTCCCCACTCTCACTGAATCTGGAGCTCACCATTTAAGCTTGACTAGTTAGCCAGTGAATATTCATTACCCTCCTGCCTCTGCTCCCCAGCACTAGGGTTACTAGTGCCTGTTGCTATACCCAGCTTTTACATGAGAGCCAGGGATCCAAACTCAGATCTTCATGCATGAGTGGCAAGCACTTTACCCACTGACTCATCTCCTCAGCCCCAATAACCCTCCTATTTTGGTGTTTGAGTCTCCATATGATATTTCCTATCTTTGCTTAGTCATGGGAAGTTCAACAAGGCAGCCACAGAAATAGAAAAAAAAAACATTCTAAATTTCATATGGACTCACAAAAGACTCCAGATAGCCAAAGCAATCCTCAACACAAAGAGCAATGCTGGGGGAATTACCATACTAGATTTCAAACTATAGAACAGAGTTATAGTCATAAAATCAGCATGGCATTGGCATAAAACCAGACATATAGAACAATGGAACAAAATAGAAGACCCAAATATGACTGCATGCAATTCCGACTACCTGATACTTGACAAAGGTTCCAAGAATACACACTGGAGGAAAGACAGCATCTTCAACAAATGGTGCTGGCAAACTGGATCCCTGTATCTATCACTCAGCACAAAAATCAACTCCAAACAGACCTCAATGTGAAACCTGAAATGCTGAAACTGTTAGAAGAAAACATAAGTAGTGCTCTATAAGACACAGGTGCAGGAAAGGACTTTTTAAATCTGACTTTAGTCACTCAGGAATTAAGGTCAACAATTGGAAAATGGGACTTCATTAAACTAAAAATCTTCTGTACAGCAAAGTAAACATCCACTAAAGTGAAGAGGAAGCCCACAGAGTGGGAGAAAACCCTTACCAGCTATATATCTGACAAAGGATTAATATTAAGAATATACAAAGACTCAAGAAAACAAATGACCCAATTAAAAAAGTGGGTTATGGATCTGAACAGAGAGTTCTTTAAAAAAAAGAAATAAAAATGGCTAAGAAATATCTTTAAAATGTTCAACATCCTTAGTATTTAGGGAAATGCAAATTAAAATTCCTTTAAGATTTAATCTCACCTAATCAGAATGACTAAGATCAATAGAACAAATAACACTAAATGTTGGTAAGGATGTGAGGGAAAGGGGAATCCCTCATTCACTGCTGGTGGGATTGTAAACTGGTACAACCACCATGGAAATCAGTATTGGGAACTCTAAAAAAACTAGAAATAGCTGGGTGTAGTGGCACATGCCTTTACTCCCAGCATTCAGGAGGCAGAAGCAGGTGGATCTGTGTGAGTTCCAGGCCAGCTGGGACTACAGGGAGTCCCTGTCTCAAAAAGACAAAAAAAAAAAAAAAAAAAAGTCAAAAAACTAGAAATAAATTTCCTGGATAATCTGGTTATACTACTCCTTGGCATATATCCAAAAGACTCAATATCCTACTATAGAGACACTTGGTCACCCATGTTTGTTGCTGCTCTTTTCACAACAGCTAGGAAATGGAAACTGCCTAAATGTCACTGAACCAATGAATGGATAATGAAAATGTTGTGCATTCACACAGTGGAGTTCTACTCAGTGGTAAAGAAAAATGAAACCATGAAGTTTTCAGGTAAATGAATGGAATTAGAAATCTTTGTGCTAGTGAAGTAACATAGACTCAGAGAAACAAGTGACATATGTGCTCTCTTATTTGTGAATCTTAGCTCCAAATCCTTAGATATGAGTATATATCCTGATGTAACTGCAGGAGCCAGAAAAATGGAAAGGAACCATAGAGGTAAAGGGAAAGGAGCATGAGAGAGGGGGATAGTAGAAGACAGGAGTTGTCAAGGGGAAATGGCAAAAAATGGGGATACTTTAGCCATGGAGGGAATAGAGAGCATTATACTGGGGGAGAGAGGAGAGAGATAAATAATGTTTAGATGGAATAAAAAACCTGAGGAAAGACTGTTAATTCAAGAGCCTACTGAAAAATACACATACATGTGTGTGTGTGTGTGTGTGTGTGTGTGTGTGTGTGCGTGTGTACAGCTGAAGGCTATGTAACAAAACACACAGTGCCAGGCAAGGGAAACCTCCCTTAGAGTTATTGGTCATGGCAATCCAAAAGATTCCAAAAATAACTCAGGTTATTGCCACAGCCCTTGACTGCCTCCCAGAACTTGAAGTTAAGATATATTTCAGACACAGGATTTGGAGAAATCAAGCTGGGACAGAGCAGCTAATGCTTTTAACCCCTGAACAATCTTTCCAAACCCTAATTCCATCTTTAGTTAGCTCTGAACATTAGAATGCTCATAATTTTGACTGAAATGCACTTTTCTACAGTTTATTGCAGAACACTAGGAAATACTACATTAAAATTTATCAAGGCCCAAACCCAGTGCCTGGCACACAACATATACTCAATAAACACAGATTTCTTTCCTGACCTCATTTATTTTTCTTTTCCCTTGTAACAATGTTTCAGCAATTATTTATTGAGTGACTTCTATGTACAAGACATCATATTGGGAACTAGAAATAAAAAGATGAATAAAACACAGGCCCTGAAGCCTAAAAACTGAGAGTCATAGACTGAGACTGATGGGGTGCCTTCTGTCAGAACACTTGACCAGAAATGTACACAAGACTCTCAAAGCAGGGTGGGTTGTTCTTCTTGTTTAAAAAGCAAAACAAAACTATTTAGTCACAGTTTTGTGGGGGAATCACTGGAGCAGGTGTGATGTTTGGAGACTGTCTAGCACCTAAAGGCTGCCATGTTCTTAGGGAGCAGAATGCCGTACTAGTGGCTCAGAGAGGATCAGTGGCGAATTTGCCTTTGTGTTAAGGATGAAGACCCAAAGAGTCTTGAAACCACCTCAAGTGTGGCTTTAAGGGGCTAGGGGTGTGCCTAGCATGTACAAAGTCCTTAGTTTGATTTTCAGCATTGCATAAACAGGGTGTACTGGTGCATGCCTGTAATCCGGCAGTTGGAAGGTGGAGGCAGGAAGAACAGGAGTTCAAGGTCATTCTCAGCTACATAGAGAGTTCAAGACCAAGTTTGGCTACTTGAGACCCTGTAAAAACAACAAAAATAGCTTTAAGAATTCTTTCGTTTTTGAAATCTTTTTTTAAAGGTAAGTTTAATTTACGTTACATTTTGTTTGGGGTGGGGCAGTATGTGTGCCAAGGTGTGCTTGGGAAGCCCAGAGGACAACTTTTGGTGTTGGTTTTCATGTTCTACCTTACTTGAAACAGGCTCTCCTGTTTTTGCCAAGCTGCACACTCCAGGGGAGCTGGCCCAGGAGCTTCCTGGCGATTCATCCCGACTCTGCTTCCCATCTCACCACGGGAATGCTGGAATTACAGGCATGTCATACCACTCCATCCTCCTCGTTATGTGGTTAAGGAAAATCAAACTCAGATCACCAGGCTTATAAGGCAAGCACTTTTACCTGCTGAGCCATTCCGTGGCTGGCCCTCATGTTGAGATCTTTTGTTGTTTACTTGGTTTTATGAAAGAAAGGGTCTGGCTACTAGTCCAGACAGGCAATCATCCTGCCTCAGCATCCAGATTCTAGAATTAGAAGCATGAGCCATCACACCCAGCCATTCCTACTTTTGTAAGAGTGAAACCACGGAGGACAAGTCACGGCCTTTGGGTTGCAACAGCAAGAGGTTTATTCAGGACACAGGTACCTGTGGGCACAAAGTCTCCTCGGAGGACTTGCGCACCCCAGGTTGAGTTCAGGGGGTTTTTATAAGGCAGAAGCAGGGTACAGAAGCAGAAACGCGGTTATTGGTTAATTTCAAACACACATAGTAATTTTACCAGTAATTTCAAAGGTATGCAGGGGTATGGGGTAAGGTCCGGGGCTGAGGGGAAATAGGATTGCTAAATGGGAGGTGACCTCAGAAGCACAGACGTTTTCTAAAGATTTCCTGGTATCGGGCCCCCAGGGTGGTCAGGAGTTCTGTCTGTAAAGCCAGTTTACAGCTTGATCTGTGAAGCTTGACCGGCGCCTACCTGCCTTGCAGCCTTTAGATAAGGCTGGTCCTGGTTTCTGTTAAGTTATAACAAGTGGGCTGTGGGCCCCTGAGTACTCATGGCATCTAGTTTCTCTTTATTTTTCACTATTTCTACATATGGGAATGTATTTTTATACAAATTTGAATGTGCAGACTTGTGAATACACACTGATTGAGCAATGAGCAATACAATGACCTTTTATAATAGTTGCCTCATCTGCTGCCTTCGGAGGCCATCCTTGTGATGTTTTTGTGTTTCACAGTCACTAAGAACACCTTTTTTTTGGAGCATGGCGCCTAGTTTCCCTATTTTTTATTTTCTCACTTTAAATGTTTGTAGATAACCTGGAAGACAGTATCAAGGGGAGAGAGGCAGAGATTCAGAAGTTTCTCACACTGGGAGAATTTGGGGACTCAGCTAAATGTTTTCCTCTGCCTGCCCTCATTTGACAGCACTTCCTCTGAGGAAATCCAGAAGGGGCAACTTCACCTTATGACCTATGCACCTAGATAATGCCTAAGGTACGATAACTTGCCTAGGAGGGTAGTTCCCACAAGTGCATGGGATAAGAGGTTTTTTTCAATATTTACATAATTCTCTGGTCCACTTCAGGGAAGAAAAGAAGGGAAGTCGCTGTTTAACTTTCCCCGAGTGGTCCTTGTCAAAACCCTGGCAAGGATGCAAGGGAACACTCAAGCACAGGCACTCTGTGAAGGGACACACGGCAGATGAGCCTCCTGGAGTTGCAGGTGCCAGTTACCACCTGTTTCCCAAGGCGGTTTTGCAGAGCAGCTGCCAGCAAGGCCATAGGCCCTGGGTTGTTGGGGTGCTGCCCTTTTGAAGAAGGATGGACATACCAGTCACAGGAGCAGAGTCAGACATGGAGGCAGGAGTGTGTGGTCTGTGCCCTTTTCCCATGCCTCTGACATTCCACATTTCCACCTGAATAGCTGAGGTTTAAGGTCACAGACTAGCCTAGTCCTCATTAGTTCATTCTGTATATCTTCTATGTGGCCAAGCTATCCAAGCTTTGTAGTTAAAGCATTTAGAAAAAGGTTTCTCAGACCCTTTCTGTAATATTTATGATTTCAAGATTAAATTACAAATAAGACTGATGTTCACAAAGAGAAAATAATTATTTTATTATGTAAGTGCTGGGAACTGAACCCAGCTCCTCTGCAAGAGCAACCAATGCTCTTAACCACTTAATCTCTCCAGCTCTGGAAAAATAATTCTTAACCATCTTCAAAAACGTGTGTGTGTGTGTGTGCGTGTGTAAACAAAAAACATGAATGGTCAGGTTGACTATGTATTCTTCAAAGTCCCCCAGGAATGTCATATTCAGTTCTAGTGCCATACTTGAAGGGAATTTTTAATTATTGCTAGTCTCCTCTAGCTCTCCTTTTTTCAAATAATATTTAAGAACTTACTTAAGCTAAAACATAATTGAAATCTCATTAAAAGAATAGTATAGTCATCCATACCATGGAATGTGGAAAAAGGAACTGAATTGGGCTGGTCTTTATCCTGGCAGACCTGCACACCTTCTTTACAGAAATAAAAGCACCAGCATCTGTAAATGTGTGTACTAGGATGTTTTCTGAAGCATTATTTTTTATCTGTTAAGCGTTTTATTATGTCGGTGTATTTCCATAATCTGTATTATATATTTCTAGTGTTTTACGTGATACATTTATTCTGCGTATTTTCACTCAAGATTGTTTCTAATACCTAAATATATTGTTTTCTAGAAACCTAGTCCATCAATTTAGTGATAGTCTTCCATTTTATGACTACAGCACAGATGACTGATTGATTCTTATATCAGGAGGCATTATCTTTCCTCGAAAGGAACTGGAAATAAAAAGAAATTCTGTAAACAAAGAAACTGTTGAATAAGCAATAAAGTAGTTATATCAGAATATATGCCACTGTTATAAAGATTGAGATAGAGGCATTCACTTGGAAAGATGCATATGATAAATTACTAAGCATATACAATAATCTAATTTTTGTTTAAAATATCTAAGAAGCTAAATACGTATGTGCTTGAAGTAGATCTGTACACAGAAACAGTTTCTGGGAGATCACAGAAACCTAGAAACCACAGCAATAGACCCAACGGAACAGTGACTTGCATGGCAGTGGAACTGGACAAAGAAGGAAGCCCAAATGCTTACTTCAACACCTCTGCATCATTTGACTTAGCAAGTGTTACCTTTATAACATAAAATAGCAATGATTATAAAGCATTAAAGAAAAATATAACAGTTTTTGCTTCAGATTCTTCTTTCCATATGATCAGTGTTAAAGTATCATCTTCCAAACACCCCCTCCTTTCTCATCTCCCTCAAAATGCTCCAAGGAGCCTCTAATTCCAAGTGAATTCCTCACTCATGTGCCAGATAATATGCTAATTCACACTAATGTGAATAATTGATGTCATCTTAGCTGTTACTCTTCCCAGGGATACGATGTAAGGTGTAATCTCATCATTACTTTTCTCGTTTCAAATAGGGCCAGATGACTGGGGGCATAGTGTTAGGGAAAGTTTTTCTGGCAGCCTTCACTCCTGACCACTCCTCAGTACCTGTATGTCCAGGGTGCTTCAGGGAAGAAGGTCCCAGTGTGGCTGCTTGTGGTCACAATCTCTCTATTCCCCCTTTCACTCTCCATTAAAAACTGGACCAGGGGCTGAAGAAATGGCTCAGTGTTTAAGAGCTCTTGCTGTTCTTGTGAAGGACTGGAATTCAGTTGCCAGCACCCATTTCAGGGGGTTCACATCCACCTCTGACTCCAGCTCCAGGGGATCCAATGCCCTCTCTGGCCTCAGCAGACACCTGTACTCTGTGCACACATTCATATACAGACACACACAAGTTCACATAATTAAAAATAAAATTTTTAAAAATTGGAAGTTCTCACAAGTGCTTCTTCCTTCTACAATGGAACCATCCAACACATTCTACTAGGGTTTATTTTCTGGACAGAAAAGAAAGGAGAGGATTTTATTTCAGTTCTCTCCCCACTTAATACACATAAACATCCCAAGAAATCTATGATTACTAATCTTTCTCCAGTGGACAGGCCACCTGGGTTTATTCGAGGATAGAAGGGCTTGGACCTGTCTCAGCAAGCAGAGGCTGTTTAATACTGTTTGCACTACTCCTAGGCTGATAATCCTGTTATCATGGATTCTCCCGGAGTCCCTGAATTCTGATCCCTGTGTCTGACAGTAACAATAGTCACCATCCTTTAGAACCACACTGCTGGAGATGCCCTGTGTAGCTCATGTTATCAGAGACCTAATTTGGGGATTTTGGTTGTAGTGAAAGTGTGAAAAGATTCCATTCACATTTAAAGACAAAAACACAAAAATTTTCCACCTTCCCAAAATGTTCCAAAATATCATATTACACATGCGTGAGCTCAGAGGTTAAAATCTGTTGAGGGAAAATTCCTTACATAAACAGCAGGCAAAAGTTCTCAGGAAATGCCACTGGTATAACCCTCAGAATGTTATCTTTGCAAAAATGAATGGCACATTTTTATTTATTTATTTTTCATTTTTCATTTGTTTATTTTCCCAAGACAAGGTCCCATTCTGTAGCCCAGACTAAGCTGGAACTCATTTTTGTGAATGAAATTTCTCAGAAAACGAACAAAAGCAAAAACCCTGTACATCAACTGAACCTCCCACAAGACTGATTAATTGATTAAAGCTCCAATGATTGTGCAGAGTCTGGGATGTCGCAGGTCCACAGCATAATTACCATCTATCTTGGGCTATCTTTAGCCCCCTAAATAGCCATTCTTTTCCCATCTCTGTGTCAGACCTGACATCTGATCACTAATAATAAAAACCTTTTTGGGATGTATCAACAAAACCCTAGCTTTCATCAACCAGAGGCTGAGTGTCATCAGATAGCATCTGAGCTGAGATTTCTGTGTTTTGCTGAAACCTCCTTGTATTAGTTATTTTCTGTTGCTGTGACAGAAACACTGACCAAAGCAACTTATAAAAGGAAGAGTTTATTTGGGCTTATGGTTCCAAGGGGCAAGAGTCCATTGTGTTGGGGAGGTATGGCTACAGAGGTAGCTGGAGGAAGAGCAGAAGCTAAGCTTCACATCTTCAAGCAGGCACAAGAAGCAAGAGAGCAACTCCAGATCTCACAAGGCTTAAGAATGCTCTAAGGCCGCCCCCATTGACGTGTTTCCTCCAGGATAGCCATACCTTCTAAGACCTCCCAAAACAGTGTCACCAACTGGGGACAAAATGTCCAACTACTTGGAGACTATGGGGGACATTTTCATTCAAACTTCCACACTCCTACTTAATATTTCCACCAATATATTTGAAAAGCATCTGAATTGATGGTTTTCTTTGCTCTGTTCCTATAAAAACTTCATGAAATTGTTACCACATTGGAACATGGAATTGGGTTAACCAAAATCTGTGTTCTGGGCTCACTCCTATTTGGTTCCAGAATAAAATATCTCTTATCCTCTTTGTGGTAAGAGTTATGCTTTTGTATCAATGTTATGTAGCCCAGGCTGGCCTTGAGCTAATGGCAATCCTTCTGCTTAAGGCTCTTGAGAAAATTCACAGGCAGATACATTATCTGTACATTGTCTATAGGAGGACAAAGAGCATCTCCATTGTCTTTACTTAATACACCATCTGCTCCTTAATGCAACATGACAGCATGACATCTGGGAAGAAACTCAACTCACTGAAGCTTTGCCACTGGGGACAGGCCTCAGTGAGCAGCCTTATCACCTTACGATTATGTTGCAACTCACTACAGCCTACCACCCTGAGCACGTCTGATCTCAGAGTTCTGTGTCCTGCATAAGCTCTGCTCTTTGTTCTTTGTGGACAGAGACGCCCACAATTCCATTCTCACTGCCCTTTTCAGGATCCCACTGACTTAGATCAAGATTACAGCTTCTATTGATGTAGACAGTCAGGTATGAGCACCTGCTTATTCTCTCTCTTTTTTTCTTTTTTTTTTTTTTTTTTTTTTTTTTTTTTTTTTTCTTTTTTTTTTTTGTCTTTTTGAGACAGGGTCTCCCTGAAGCCCCAGCTGTCCTGAAACTCACTATGTAGACCAGGCTGGGAGCCTCAACACAGAGATTCGCCTGCCTCTGCCTCCCGAGTGCTGGTGTTAAAGGCATGCTCCACCATGCCCGGTGCTTATTCTTTATTTAATTGAATTCATCTTTAGTTGTTTTGTCTGAGGATCCATGTCTGGACTCACACCACCCCTGCCAAAGACCATTCGACTTCCCAACCCAACACTTCTACCCTACTAGAAGACAGAGCACACAGGGACATCAAAAGACAAACATTAGCACATCAGAACTGAGATGTGGCTTGCTTTCTCACTTTCACGTGTCAGTGTGTAAGTATCATTTGGTCACCTCACTCTCCAGCAGATGGCAAGGGCAGTATAGGAATTGCCTCCCTTCTTGACCCCCCTTTTGTTCTCCTTAATTCTCAAAATACTGGAGATTTTGGTCTTCAGAGATGAAGATGCTTCCAAGAGAAAAATGTAGGCCTTCAAGAAGGATATGGGCTCTTGGTAACTCTCAAAGTTAAAGTGACCGTATTGTTAAATCATGTCTATGTACTTCATCTAAAGAGTGGTTAGGGATTGCTAAGGTAGCTCTGCCCAATAGAAATGTGGGAGCCACATATAATTTTAGTAAATTTTTTAGTAGTCACATTAAAACAAGTAAAAACTAGCTGGCCATGATGGTATATTCTATAATCCCAACACTCAGGAGGCTGAAGCAGGATTGTGAGTTTGAGGACTGGACTTGTAGTGAGACTCTCACCTCAAAAATCCAAAACCCAACAACAAGGTAAGACAAACACGCCACCACCAACAAAAACACAGTAAAAAGCCAGTGGAATTAAGTTTTATAATTATATCATGTGTTATCCCTTCTATTTAATCCAGTTTAAAATCCATGCACCCTTCACAAATGGGTGTGAGGGATATAAGTAGGAACGTTGTAACAGGAAGCCGGTAAAGCTGGGGGAGACACAGTGTGGTATAGGAGGTGATTCCACAGGTCCTCAGCCAGCTCTCAACAGGAATGACCCCACAGGGCCTCATCCAGCTCTCAACCCACTCAATGGCTGGTCCACTGACACCCAAATCAGTACATCCTATAATAGAGTGGAGGGCAAGTGCAGCTGCTCTCCACAGAACTGTTACTATACACATCTGTGCAAGAAGAAGCAGAGAAGAGAAATGCCCAGAGTTCTCGGGAAGCAACTGATGAAAATTCTCTATGCCCTCCAAAGAAAAGCTGCCCTCAAGATGTCATCCTTAGCCATCAGGAAAATGCAAATTAAGACTACACTAAAATGGGATGTGGTGGTACATGCTTGCAATTCTCACTACTCAGAAGCTAAGGATCTCAAGTTCAAGGCTAGCCTGGGCAGCTTATTAAGACACTGCCTCAAAGATAATAAAGAGAGCTAGGGATGTCTCTCAGTAGTAGAGTGTTTGCCTGGCATGTATGAGACCCTGGATTTACCCCCAGTACCACCTAAACAAAACAAAACAAAATGGAACTGCATTGAAATTCATCTTACAGTCAGAATGGCACTCATCACTTAGAGAGAACCACAAACCTGATGAGGATGTGTGGAAAGAAGAACCCCAATCCATTGCTGGTGAGAATATAAACAGATGTGGCTAGTATGGGGATCAGTACAGATGTGGCCACTATGGGGATCAGTACAGAAGTTCCTCAAAAACTCTAAAAATATAACTACCATACGATTCAGAAATATCACTCCTAGTATACCTGGAGGAATCTAAGTCAGAGGTACTGGAACATCCATGTTTATTTCTGTGATATCCAAAACCAAGATTTGGAGCCAGTCTACAGGCTTAGCAACAGATGAATGGATAAAGGTGCGTGCGTGTGTGTGTGTGTGTATGTGTGTGTGTGTGTGTGTGTGTGTGTGTGTGTGTTTACAATAGAATTTTATTTAACCATAAGAATGAATTATGTTTGTGCTGGATAGCTTTAGTGTCAACTTGACACACCTGGGTTGAGGGAGCCTCAATTGGGGAATTGCCTCCATTGGACTGGCCTGTGGCCATGTCTGTGGGGTGTTTTCTTGATTGTTGAGTGATGTGGGAAGGCCCAGCTTACTGTGGGTAGTGCCACCCCTGGGCAGGTGGGCCTGTGTTGGATAAGAGAGCAAGCTGAGCAGGGGCCAGGGGAGCAAGCCAGTAAGCAGTATTCCTCCATGGCCTGTGCTTCAGCTCATGCCTCCAGGTTCCTGCTCTGAGTTCCTACCTTGGGCTCCCAGATAAACTGTGACCAGGGCGATGTAAGATAAATAAACACTTTCCTCCCCAAGTTGATAGAGGTAAGAGTGTTTTGTCACGGCAATGAAGAGACAAACCAGGACAATGTTGTTGAATGAAAATGGATGGAACTAGAGATATCATGTTAAGCATAATAAGCAGACTCAGAAAGACAAATGTCACATTTTCTTTATATGTGGAATTTAGATTTAAATGCAAATACACATTCATATATGTATAAGATATGAAAATCGGAAGGAAATTTTGAGGTGAGGTGGAACAGGTCTAAAGGGTAAAGGACAAGAGAGGGGTTGGGGGAAGAAAGAAAATATTCAATGTTTTCTCTCATATGCAAAATCTAGATATACACATATATACACACAGAAAACATAAAATAGAGAGGACTGTTAGCAGGGAGGAAGGGAGCAAGTGGGTGGGGAAGAGGCATGGGAGAGTATAGTGGGGGTGGATAAGAGCAAGGTGCAATGATACACAAGAATGAAAATGTCATAATGAAACCAACTATCATGTAGGCTAAGGAAGTCAATACAAAAGAAAATGTGTCCTAAGGAGGAAAAACAACAAAAGATGAGATGCCAGTGTTTTCTGAGCCTTAAACATGTCTCAGGAGTGCTCATATTAGATGACAACTGTTTGCTTAGTTCAGAGGTTCCAGCCCCATTCAAAAAGCTTAAGGTACTTGTGAACAGGTGAGAACATATCTTTCTGTCTCCCAGTTGCCCCACTAGAGGCCACATAGTCCCAAGCACAAGGTCACACTAACTGTGGAGCTTATATGACATTTAGATTCAGAAAACTAATGAAAGGGCACAGGGAAGGGGGTAGGTGGCACTAGGCACAGATGATGGGATAGACGGTGTCAGAGAGAAAACTCACGACAAACTGGGTACAAAGATCTAGTTGCCTTCTCTCGGTGACTATGGCTTGTACAGCATCCTGTCCACAAAGCAGAAAGGTGCTCCATAGGATGCTGTAGGACAATTGCCTTTTGTGAGTTGCTTAAGCAGGAACAAGGAAATAATACAGTGTAAAAAGAGTAGTAGTTAACATTGGGTTAGTTCAGGTTACTTTTCCTGTACAAACTGAAGTAAAATGATTTTTTTTATGCTGGTTCAGACTGACTGATGCTTTTAGGATTAACTGCGAGGAATTTTCTGTTTGGGGAAAACTGGTTGTGAAGGTTAATCTTTTTAAATATTTTTTAAATTTATTTCTTTTTATTTCATGTGTATGAGCATTTTGCCTGCATGTATGTAAGTGTACCTATCCATGGGTGCAGTGTCCATGAAGGCTAGAAGAAGGTGTCAGGTCCCCTGGAACTGGAGTTAAGGAGGGTTGCTTGCTGTCATGTGGGTGCTGGGAATCAAATCCCAGTCATTTGCAAGAGCAGCCAATGCTCTTAACTGCGGAACCATCTCTCTAGCCCTCGAAGGTTAATCTTGTTCATCAACTTAACAGGACCTAGAATCACTGAACAAAGGGCCTGGATATGTCTGTGCAGAATTATCTAGATTAGGTTGAGATGGGATGATTCCTCAAAGTGTAGGCATGCTATACTGTGGACTGAGTCTGACTGGTGGTGCAATGCGACCAGCTGCCTTGAGCTCCCGCCACTATGTCTTCCCACCATGATGGGCTATATCCTCAAACTGTGAGACAAAATAAACCCTTCTTCCATTAAGTTGCTTCTTGTCAGGTATTCTGTCACAGAAATGAGAAAAATAACTAGTACACTGGCCAATCTGTAATTTTAGCTAGAAAGTAGAATGTGGCATGTAGCCCAAGGGCCTCCATTCTAGTCTGGTCTGGTTTATTGGGCCTAGTGCAGTGAGTCAGTTCAAACAAAGACTTCCCATACATCTTTTTCAATAATAATGATTATTAAAGGCAAATATTAAAGGCCACTCATGAGTTTTGTAGACATCCATTTCTAGGAAATGTGAGGACAACTGTTATCCAAAAAATGTTCTAATCGCTGCCTCTAAGTCGTCTATTGCACTGCTGTCCTCCCTAGAGGAATGAACAGAAGTCCCTTTATAACAAAGACTTACAAGCTGTGTATGCTAAAAAACGCTGGCCCACAGGCATCCAAGGGATCACTGGAAGCTGGATAATGTTTGGCATCTCTGTCTTCATTTTATACCCATCTCTTTCACTCTGGGTCAGATTCCTGCTAATCTGTGCACGTAGATAGACATATTAATCATTTAAGAAGTGTCTGTCAAGCTGTGAAGTGACATCCAACTCAACTGCCAGCTTTTAAAATGTTCTGTCCCAGGTTCATCAAGATGGCTCAGTGAGTAAAGGTACTTGCTGCCAATCCTGACGACCTAAGTTCCATCCCCAGGGCACTCATGGTGGAAGGAGAGAACCAACTCCCACAAGTTGTCCTCTGACCTCCACTCATGTGCTGTGGAATACACACACACCTGAAAATCCATAAAATTAATAAATGTAAAATATGTAAAAATAAAATAAAATGTCCTGTCCTAGATCCCTTGGAACAGCACCTAGCAATCATTGCTCCCAACTCACAGTCCTTTTGGATTCCCAGAATAGTAGAAACACATGCACAGATAGATTACCCCATGATGAAAGTCCCAACTTCAATTAGGAGCAATTACTCTCATGATAGAAGTTGAGGTTGCCCCCTAAGCAGGAGCAATCATCTCTCAGGACCAGATTGTCCTTTTAAGTAATAAAGATGTCTCTGGAGCCACTATGTAGAACCAGATCTCTGACAATGACCAACCAGATCACAATTTGAGCAAGACCTATTAACCTTATGTGTACTTCCCTATACCTCTTACCATCAGCCCCTTCCCTGTCTAATCTGGGACTTCATCTTAGTAAAATGGACAGAGAAGTTTGTCCCAAAATTCCTTTCCTGCCTTTCTGGCATTACTTCCCATTTGATTTCTGGGACAAATGGCCAAACCTAATTTAAACACCCAGAAGTTGGTTCATTGGCCTAAGACTCTGGTCATAACCTGAGTGCTACAGAGACAGTAGAAACTGAGAGGAGGATGACACTCATTGGCTCACAGACATGAAGAGCAGAGGATAGAAAGGAGGATGGCGCTCATTGACTCACAGACATGAAGAGCAGAAAACAGGGAGGACAATGGCTCTCATTGGCTCACAGACATGGAAAGCAACTGGGAGAGGGGCAGGGAGGGGACTTTGCCTAGAGACTTTTCTTCCTCCCTCATCCACCCTCATTTAAGTCTTTAATCCCATTTGAATTTTATATATGATGTGAGCTAGGGATCCAATTTTATTTTTCTGCAGGTGGAAATTCGGTTTTCCTAACACTATTGAAGAAATATCCTGTCCCCTTTGTGTGTTTAGCCTTTGTTGAAGATCAAATTGCTAGGGCTTTTCAGCCTCTGTGATCCTAAAAGCCAATTCCTCATATTAAATATTATCTCTTACTGATTCTGTTTCTCTGGAGAATTCTGACTAATACACTCCCTAGAAACTGTATTAGAGGCCTCTGAGGAAGTCATTAAGGTTAAATGCAAGCATAAGGCCTGAGCTGGTAGATGATTATGAAAGGGAAGAAACACCAGATCTCTCTCTCTCTCTCTCTCTCTCTCTCTCTCTCTCTCTCCATCTCCCTCTCCATCTCCCTCTCCCTTTCTCTCTTTCATTCTCCTCCTCTTCTTCTCTGTCCACCTCTCTCTCCCTCTCTGTGAAGACACAAGGAAAAAGTAGCCATCTATAAGCCTGGAGTAGAGTCTTCTCCAGAAACTGAGTCAGGTGGCACCTTGATCTGAGACCAGGACCAGATCTGTGGGGAATAAATGCTTTTTACTTTAGCCACTGGGTCTGTGGCATTTTGTTATGGCATCCTGAGCAGAACCCACAAATCAAATATTTTAATATTTCTGCAGTGAAATAATGACTGTTCAAACTAAGTGTACTAAAAACTATAGATAACATTACAGTTATTTATAAGTAATACATTTTTAAATGAAGTAGTTCAACAAATATAGATTTAAAATACTCAAGAATATTAAATTCTATTATAAACTAACATTGAAATTAAGTTAAAGGAACTTTCTATCCAATTCTCCTCATGTAAATCCATTTAACAAATTTTCTTGGACAGTAGGGTGTATTTATTATATCAGTTACCAATTACAGATGGACATCCCATAATGCATCAAGAGCAAGCTTTGCAAGGGACTCTCAGATAGATCCCTGACAAACTGTCCCTTCATCTTTAAACATAGTAATGCTACAGTAGCTATTAATGGTTAGATTTTATGTGGTGATTTGGTTAGACTGTGGCTACTTGCATGGTCAAACAGTAGCCTAGATGTGTTGTAAAGATACTTTGTAAATATGATGGATAACCAGTTGACTTTAAGTGAAGGATATTACTCTTTCAAAGTGTCTATGGAATTATTTGGTTCTCTGAGCAAACAATATACTGACTATCTGAATAGTCACATTGTTTCCAATATTTAATTTCTGCTGTCTATCACAGGTTGCTTCTGACCGATAATCTGGTGGTATTTGCTTACTTCCTCATTATCAAATGTATTTCCTTAATCATGGTTATGATCTGCATTATTTACCCTTGACAATGTTTTCCTATTTTCCAATAGTTCTTGGTCATCATTTCATGGAACATCTGTGACTTGCTACTCAGTTTGCTAAGAAGGGTCCTGCTTTGACCCTGATGCTCCACTTTTCATTACGACAGATGTTATGATCCATGCTCTATAACAACTTTACTCAATGCATTATTGATTGCAACAGTCATCTCCTCTCCTTCTCTTCACTGTTACCCACAGGTTCGGCTTTAACTCATTTTTAAGGAGTGAAATTAACCCCCAATTTCAAAATAACAAGTGCACACACAGCAGGCATGGCAGTAATGGGTAGTGACTCCAAGACAATTGTCTTTGTCCTCAGAGTAACAAGAAAGTTTCTGCTTTTCAGAGTTTGGGGGATTTTGTAACAGCAGAGACAGGATCACAGACCTGTACCTGCCTCCTGCTGAAATGTCACTCGTTTTGAAATCCACTTGTCCTTGTTTGACTGAGTGTTAAGACAGAGTGTTCTCTGGAAAGAGAGTTCTTCCTGCCACTTTTGTTACATGTGAGACATTCATAAAGCAACAGTGAGCTCATCCTCCTGGCTTGACTTCCTTGGCTGAGGTTCCGGAGAAGTGGCAGCAAGGCTCCAGATTCACTGGGCAGAGCTAGCTGATGAACCTGCCCAGGCCCTCACAACTCTTCACTTGCCCAGCATTTTAAGTCTTGGACAGCATACATTCTCAAATGGGGCCCCTTCTACTACTAATGCCATCTCCTACAAGAGTTTCCTTCCCTCTTTGGGAGGCCACACTTACGTTCCTTTTAACATTACTCTGACATAATACCTGACATAAATACTAAAAGGAGGAAAGACTTCTTTTGGCTCAGTTTCAGAGGTTTCAGAGCATCTTGACTCCATTGATTCTGAGCCTGTGGTGAGGAAGAACAAAATGGCGGCAGGAACATTTGAAAGAGGCTGTTCACCTCATGGCAGACAGAAGCAGAGATCAATAGAGAGGACCTAGGACAGGATATAACCCCTGAAGATGCATCCCTCATGACCTACTTCTTCCATCTGGGACCCACATCCCAAATTTGCCAGAAATATCTGAACTAACTTGGGACTGAGCCTTCAACACATCAGCTTATAGGGGAGGCATTTCATATGTCAGCTGTAACACCAGTGAATATGCCTTCTTAGTCTACCAGCTCTATTCCATCCGCTAGAAATACAAGGAGATGGATATAATGATGGTCAATGGACTCTGTACACCTGAGTTCTGTTCTAAAACAAAGCAAATGCACAGAAAACTATGCAGGGTGAGGAGCGTGTGTTCTGTTGAGATGCATTCTGACACAAGTTCCAGTGACAACTCCTGTGTCCAGGACAAGACCACTCAAAATTTTGTGAGTGCACTTTATTCCGATTAGGTTGAGCTCCAGGTCTTTGTTCCCAACTCTGGCCCTGCAAAAGAAAAGGTATCCAGAAGCCTACACCCCAGCCACACTCTTCTCTGTTAGAGGTAAAATGAGGTGATGTGGGAGGAAGAGAAAGGAGCTGGAAATAAATCTTTGCCAAGAGCATCTCTGATTTTTGTCTTTGCCCCACTATTCATTGGTTTTCATATCCATTCCCATCATATCTAGCTCTGGGGAGATGAAAAGTACCTGTTCTTGCTTGTTTCTCTGTTGCTGCGATAAAACATTGACTAAAACCAACTCAGGGAGGAAAACGTTTATTTCTTTTTTAAGAAATATTTTCTATTTATTATTTTTATTTTATGTGTATGAGTGCATTGCCTGCATGCATTTAAGTGCACCCATGTCATGCAGTGCCAAGGAGGACAGAAGAGGGCGTTACTGTCTGGAACTGGAATTACAGACAGTTGTCAGTGACCATGTGGGTGCTGGGATTCGAACCCAGGTCTGTTGCAGGAGAAGCCTGTGCTCTTAACGATTGAGCCATCTCTCTAGCCCCAGGAAAAGGTTTAGTTCATTTTACATTTTCTACTTTACACTTCGATCATCAAGGGATGCCAAGACAGGAACTCAAGGCAGGAACCTTGAAGCAAGAAATGAAGCAGAGACCATGGAGGAATGCTGCTACCAGCTTGCTCCTCTATCCTTTGTTCAGTCTGCTTTCTTATGTAGCCTAGGATCACCTCCCCAGGAGTGGCATCACCCACAGTGGCCTGGGCCCTCCCACATCACACAACAATAAAGAAAATGCCTCACGGGGCTAGAGAGAGGACTCATGATTTGCTCTTGCAGAGGACCCAGGTTCAATTCCCAGCACCCACAGGGTGGCTAGCAACCACTGTAACTCCAGTTCCAGGGAAACTCAGCACCCTCTTCTGACCTCTGTAGGCATTGCACGACATGAGTGCTCCTACCTACATTCAGGCAATACACTCATAACACATACAATAAAAATAATAAATAATTTTTTTAAAAAAAGAAAATGCCTCACAGACATGGCCACAGGCCAATCCAATAAAGGTCCTCTCTTCCCAGTTATGTCAAGTTGACAACTGAAGCCAATCATGACAATACCCATAGACTTAGGGTCAGCAGAACATTTTTTTCCCCACACACTATTAATAGTTTAGAGCCTTCTACCACAAAGACTGGACTCCCCCAAAAACCTGCTTGAGTGATTCTTGCCCCGTTTTTTTAGAGAAAACCAAACACAGAGTGAGACTCTGAAATGCTCATGGACCTAATAGATGCTTTATGAATTGAGGGCTGAGTACATGAAAATGGACCACGTCTTCTAATCACAGGCATCCCTTACTTCAGAACATAGTACAAAATAACACTGACTGGGGGCTACAGCTCCAGGATAGAGCCCTTGCCTGGCATGTCCAAAGCCCTGGATTTGATCACTAACATTGCAAGAACTAGCAACAACAACCAAAACATCAACAACAAAAATACCATTTGTTTATTTACTCCCTGGGGTGGGGCAAGGGATCTCTTCAGATTGGAAAGCACATTAAAGACAGTGACAATGGAGCAAACCTCAGTATGCCCTCTGAGGTAGTACTTACCCTCGTCCTACTTTCTGAATTAGAATTAGTCTGATGCACTTGTCTCCTATTGTTTTCAGAAGTGTCTAGACCTCAGATCTAATTACATTACGTATCAGAACACCAGCATTGATGGACATCTTTTGGCCAGGATCTGTCTTCAGTCATGTCACTTGAGCCTAGCTCTGTCTGGGCTAAGGTTCATTTTGACATCTGTTGAGATCCAGGCCTATTCTCAAGTCTCACTGAAAACTCACTGTTTTCACTTGCTGAGAGAAGGTATGTATATAAATACCTTATGGGAAAGACTGTTGTGGTTTGAATGAAAATGTCCCCCATAGGCTCCAAGTGTTTGGATATTTTGTCCCTAGATGATGGTGCTGTTTTGGGAGGTTTTTAGAAGGTGTGACCATCCTGGAGGAAGCACATCACTGGGGGTGGGCTTAAAGAGTTCTTAAGCCTTGCAGGATCTCCAGTTGCCCTTTCATTACCTGTGCCTGCTGTGAAGATGTAGAGCTTAGCTTCCGCTCCTCCTCCAGCCCCCTCTGCCACCATACCTCTCTGCTATGTTGGACTCTTGCCTCTTTGGAACCATAAGCTCAAACTCTTCCATTGCTTTGGTCAGTGTTTCTACCACAGCAACAGAAAAGTAACTAATACAGAGGGTGAATGTGGAATGAATGATCCTTTCTTGACTGTTTCTCTCCGTCCCCTTCTACCAAGGCTGTGAGGTCTTCTGTGATCTGGCTACAGTACTCATTCTTGACCATGCTTACTCTACTCCAGCCAAACAAGCCTCCTTGCTGCTGCTTGACTATTCCCATCCTCACTTAAGGGCATCTGAACCCATGGTTCCCTATACTCACAAGCCTCTGTCTCCAAGCAGTCCCCAGGCCTCAGTATCTGATCAAATGCTCTTCAGTAAAGTGGCTTCCCCTGACTTCTCTATCTGCAAATGCCCCTGCCTCCGCCCTCCCCCCGCCAGTGTTTTAACCTGGATTATGTATTTTCATGGCACTTACTAAATATTACATAGTTACTGATACATTCCTGCTTTCTATTGACAATGTAACCAGAAGGAAGACTCCATAGTTTCACAGAGAATTGGAATGCCAAGTTCACTGCTGTGTTGCCAGCTCCTAGAATAGGCCCAGAACATAGTAAGCACTCAATAAATCTTTGCAGGAAGTAAGGATGAGAAGGGGAGGAGTTGACTAAGATTGTGATGCTGGCTGCCTGGTCAGTATTTCCTACTGCAATCACCTTGTGTGATTCTTACAATAGTCTCAGAGTAACTCCAAAAATTTCTAGTGTCATTTCTTGAAAAAGCTAAGGATCCTAGGTCTAGCTTTCCAAGTGCCTAGGTATGGGGCTAACTAAAATTAGTTATATAATTTTAACTGCACTCACAATACTTAGTACTTATTAAACATTTAACAGGGTCCAGCTCCTGGGTGGCAGATCACACCTGAAACCTCAGTACCCAGAAGGCAGGAGGTTTGCCACAAGTTTGAGGCCAGCTTGGGCCACATAGTGAGACCCATCTCAAAACAACAACAAATTGAGACTGGCCAAATGACTCAGTGGGTAAAGGCACTTGCTGCCAAGCCTGATAACCTGAGTTTGAGACCTGAGACCTGTTTAGTGAAGGAGAGAATCCACTCCCACAAGTTGTCTTCTGACCTTCACATGTGCCATATTAGTGCACATGTCCAATGAATAAATGTAAAGAAAAAAAGAGAGAGAGAAGAACAACAACAAACAAAATAGAACAAAACAAAACAGGATCCAGGCACTGAGCTGAGGCCTATCTCATTTTATCGCTATAATAGTGCTTTTTCATCTTAAGAGAAAGTATACACTGTATTTACATATGTAAGCCCTGTGGTCAGCTTGCCCAGATTAACATCTTGGATCTGTATTGACTTGATGTGTGGTCCCTCTCTGTTACTTGTCTGTAAAGAAGATACATTGTTAACTGTTCATCAATTACTGAGTCCTTTTGAATGCTAAATGGGATCATGCAAGTGAAGCAGTTGGCATGCAGTTTGACATGTGGTGAACATTTTTTAAAAGTCTTAGATGTCCTTAATTTCCAGAAAACCCAGGCTGAAAGCAGTTAAGCGCCTTGTGCAAGGTCACAAACAATTGAAAATAAGATTGGTGTTTAAACTTGGCGCTGTTCATCACCACAGGTTTTTCAACTAAACAGTATCTTCTGCCTTTTTTAGTCTAGCTCTCTGTTCAAAAGAGCCTTCAGGCAAGTAAGCACAGTGTAGGAAAGCACCAACTTCAGTACTAGTAGTCTCCTTTAAGACATCAGAGAAAGGGTTCAAGAATTTGTCCCAGAATTATTAAGGAGTTATGTGTTTGTAAATAGAGCCAGATTTGTTGATGGTGATTGTGGGAGGCATGGATGTTTATATTCTGCCTTGAAAAAGTTGCTCACTTTTTCATTTAATGGGTGATTAAATTAGGAAGAGAAAATAATTCTTCTAGAAGAAAATTTAAGAAATGCCTTTATGACTGGGTACCATGCAGAAATTTCTTAGAACATTAAGAACACAGGCCAAAAGTAAAGCAATAAACTGGACTTCATAAAATTGGGAATTTTTTTACTAAAAATGAAAATGAATGCCACAGAATGGGAACGGATCTGCAATGCTTACAAACCAACAAAGGAGTCTTACCCAGGCAATATGAAGAAAGGGACACACACACACATACAGAGAGAGAGAGAGAGAGAGAGAGAGAGAGAGAGAGACAGAGGCAGAGACAGAGAGACCAATAAAAAATGCCAAGTAACTCCATAAAAAAGAGATAATTGCCAGGTACCTCTTCACAAAAGAGGTAATTAAAATGGCCAATAAGATTTGCATATTTGTTTTTAAATCCAGCAAGCAGGAGTAGTTCTCAATATCCAAGGTAAGAAAATGCAGAAAGGTGAAATACTATTCTGTCTGACAGGATCAAGTGTAGATTAAGTATAGATCAAGTGTAAATAAGACAGTGTAGATAAGGATCATCCTGCTGAAATACAGAACATAGTCAACATAGTTCTGGTTCATTATGTAGAGGCAAGGTTGAAAGCACATGACAGTAACCCGCTTCATTCTAAATAAGAGGAACAAGAAGGCTTGAGAGGAGGTGCCAGTGAGCTGTGCGCTGACGGATGAGTGGGTTGCACTTCTGACTTGAGGGGCTTTAAAGGCAGCACTGTGGGTACCAGAAGGGGAAGGAGAACAATACAGAGGGGTCTCAGCAAGTCACCTGAAGTGCCTCTTCAATGGTTGGTGACATGGGAGTAAAAACCTCAGGGTTTCTCTGTGAGTACTCAAAGAGAAACATGATGGAAAGGGAGTTCTCCATCAGTTATCCCTCCATCTCCCAGTGGCAAAGGCCCTGCTCCTGTTGCACTCACACTCTGCAGTCCCTTCCAATTTCCAGCCAGGCCTTTGCTTTCAGGCACTGAAACAGAGACTCCTTTCCAGTCTCTGTTGTTCCTTATTTTCCTCAGGGGTCAGGGTTGAGCTTATACCGCTACAACTCACTTGGGTTTCCTTTTTACATCTTCAGCGAACTCACTCCCGGAGATCTTTAGTCTGCAGAAGCTTCGAGACAGACTGCATGCAGCTCATTTGTGTGAGACACAAAATGCTGCTCCTTTAAACAGCTTCAGTGTCAGCTTCACAAAAAGAATGAAAGTACTGTTGACCAGGTGGCAAGACTTCCCCAGCAGCCCCTTTGTCTGTGGTGAGAGTGCTCCATCATTCATTCCAGTGCAAAGCACAACAGCATCAGTGTTCTCAAAACTGTGAGTCATTTAGTGAACGTGAACAGATTTCAAAAGCAAACCATCACACCCACTGCAAGAGAAAATAATTTCCAAATGAATACTTTTTAATTCAAAATATTTTAAATTGTCACATATCAATTGTAGAGTTATAAGTTTCATAAAGACATTTTCATACATCATGTACTTTGGATTATATTCACCCTGGTGCCCTCCCTTTCCCCCTCTCTGGTGCCTTTCAGTTGCTCCAGACAATCACTGATGACACATATTACATTACAATTTTATGTATCTATGTATAATCCAGGCTCCACATATGAGATAAAACATGATAATTTTCTCTCTGAATCTGCTTATTTCTCTTAATAGAATGATCTTTAGTTGTAACCATTTTCCTGCAAATAACATAATTTCTTTCTTCTATATGACTGGATAAAGCTCTGTTTGTGTACGTTTTCCCTATCCATTCATTTATTGATGGACATCCATATTGATTCCATAGCTTGGCTATTGTGAACAGTGCTGCAGCAAACATAGACGTGTAAGTACAATTGTGATATGTTGACTTGGGTATATACCTAAGAGTGGTATTGCTGAATCATCTTTAGTTTTTTGATGAACTTACATACTCATTTCTATAGTGACTAGACTCATTCACATTCACTCTAGCATCTTTGCTAATATTTGTTGCTAACATTTGTTGCTATTTGTGTTCTCTTTTTTTTGTAGATTTGAGATTCATTTTATTTTTAATTATATTAATTGAATTATATGTATATGGTGGGAGATGAATGTCCACATGAGTGTACATACCCTCAGAGGCCAGAAGAAACTATCAGATCCCCTGGAGCTGGAGTTACAGGCAGTTGTAGGCTACCTGATATGGGTGCTGGGAACAAAACTCAGGTGCTCTGAAAGAGCAATACATGCTCTTAACCACTGAGCAATCTCTCCAGCTTCACCATTAGTTTTCTTAATAACAGTCATTTTGACTGGGGTGAGATGGAATCTCAGTATAGTTTCAATTTGCATTTCCCTGATGGTCAAAGATAGTAGATATTGTTTATATGTTTACTGGTCATTTTTACTTAATCTTTTGAGAAGTATTTGCTTATTTAATTACCCCATCTATTGCTTGGATTGTTGGACTTTTGGTATTTAGTGGGACTTTTTTAAAGCTTTTATATATTTTAGATATGAATCCTCTATCAGATATATAGCTAGCAAAGATTTTTCTCCTATTCTGTGTGCTGTTTCTTCACTTAATTCTTTCCTTTACTATGTAGAAGTTTCTAATTTCATGCAATCATTTGTCAGTACTTGGTCTTATGTCCTGAGCTCATGGAGTCCTTAGAAAGTTTTTGCTTATGTCTATAACTTGAAGTTTTTTCTCTATATTTTTCTCTAATAATTTCAGAGTCTCAGGTCTTACATTAAAATTTTTGATCCATTTGGAGTTGATTTTTTTTGTACAAGGTGAGAGATATAGATCTAGTTTCAATCTTCTACATCAATATCTAGTTTCCCAGCACCATTTGTTGAGGTTGTCTTTTTCCTATTGTATGTTTTGGGCATCTTTGTCCAATCAGGGTTAGTTTTCATAGTCCTGGAAGGCACTATGCAGGCTGCTGTGGAGGAAAGGGCATACCTAACTATGAATGGCATAAATTTGTAAGACTGATTTGACAAGCAAGCTGAGCTTACTGGTACCATAGTGGCACCACTGTAACCAGGGTAACCAACTGCTCTGTGATTAGATTTGAGACTCACTCCACAGGATGGCATCCATACCTAGTACTATAAATCTGGTTAAAAACCCAGGCTGGGAGATATCATAAACCCTAGAAGGGAACTAAATGCTGTTATTTAGCAAAATTGACATAACATCAAACTGCCTTCTGAGTATTATGTTTATACCCATAGATAAACACTACTCTCAGCCTTAATCAAAGAGGCTTCTCTTTCCAGTGAACAGTGGTGAATGGAGAGAGCTGTGGTTGGACAAGGTGTTAAGAATAAGTAATGGGTGAGTGCTCAGCCCTGAAAAAGATATTTACATCATCTTCTCTAAGGCTCAGGGAACAGTGGGGAAGAAGAGGTGGAGAATAAATTTGAAATGCAGGAGTCTGCACTAATGCAACACAGCCATTCAGTCACTAACTCACAGCAGCTGTGGATGTCTGCACTGGGTCTGCACAAGAATGGGCCCATTAACTGTCGGGCATGGATGGAGGAAGGGCTCAGGGGGCTCTACCCTTCACTGCTGAACTATTTGCTTCTAAGTCAGTTGTAGTAGAGTCAGTTCAGGAGGGTAAGTCAGCTCAGGGAGAGTGCCTTCAGTTGTGTACCCACTGGTGACCACACAGACTCAAAGGATAGTTCCAATCCAGTGCTCACACAGATGGCCTTGGTTAAGCTAGATGGGTCATAAAACAAAACCAAAAGTCATGAATGGGAGAAAGGGGCTGATAGGGATGGGAAGGGTTTGATATGGATGAGAGGGAGATAAGAAAATGTGTAGAGGAGCAAGTAATCAGGATATATTATATACATGTATATAACTGTCAAAGAACAAAATTATCCAATAAAAATAATCAAGTAGGGGCTGAAGAGATGGCTCAGTGGTCAAGAGCACTGGGTGTTCTTGGAGAGGACCTGGGTTCAAGTCCCAGAACCCACATAGCAGCTAACAACTATGTGTAACTCCAGTTCCAAGAGCTCCAACGCCCTCTTCTGACCTCCTCAGGCATTACACAACGTGGGTGCACTTACATACATGGAGGCAATACATTCATACACATAAAAATAAAAATAAAATAATCAAGTGGCTGTAGCTGTATGAGTTTATTTCCAGGTCTTCCATTCTATTCCATTGAACTACATGTCTTTTGTTGTTGTTGTTCCAGAACCATGCTGTTTTTATTAATATGGCTTTGTAGAATAACTTGAAATTAGGAAATACCTCCAACATTGTTATTTTTACTCAGGATTTCTTTGGCTATTTGGGGTCTTTTGTGCTTTCATAAAGATTTTAGAATTTTCTTCTATAAATTGAATTGCAAAGACACTGTCAACAAAGAATCAAGCACAGGCATATGATAGTTTTTTCGTAGTTCACTTTGAATTGTAAAGATAAGAGTAGACTGTTTTCTTCTTCCTCTCTCTCTCTCTCCTTCCTTCCTTCTTTTCTTTATTTCCTTCTCCTTATAAGTTACCTGTAAATCACAATGTATTTGTGGAAGTTCTCTAGAGAAACAAAACCAATAGAATGAATACACACACACACACACACACACACACACACACACAGTTCAAAGGGAAGATATTAGACTGGCTTATACAATATGGATTAGATAGTTCAACAGTGGTCCTCTGCATGCTAGAGAGGCTGAGAACCCAGTGGCTACACAGTCCATAAGGCCAGATGCCTCCCAATCTCATACTGAAGGCCTGAAGGATTCTTGGAGAGGTGCTGGTCTTTGGTCCACAATGGGAGGGCAAAGAAGATGGTTCCAATGTCAGTGAAGGAGGGCAACAGCAGGGGCAGCAACAGAGTAGATGCTATGGAGGGCAGATGAAGGCAGTATTGCTTCTCCCTTAGGCCTCTTTAAATCTGGGTCTACTCTGGGGAGTGTCTTCCCCCTCAGTTAATCCTTCCAGAAAATACCCTCACAGGCCTGCCCACAGTCATGTCTCTTGATGCCAGATCCAATCAAGTTGACAGCCAAGATGAACCATCACACACAATGACTTCCTTCCTCAACATTTTGTTGTGGTCTTGAAGAGGATAGCAGAAAGTGAGGGAAAACTACAAGGACTTACTACATCTTAATTGGATTCTTGAAGGAAAAACAATGTTGAAAAAGTTCATAAAAGTGTCCTAAATTTTTCAATAAACTTTCAAAACAGGCCCTCTGATTAATGTCCTCTCTTACGTCCCATATGACACTTGCTTCCCCAGATGGCTCTTAGATCAGTTAGATGATCAGTGTTTTCCCTGAAAAGCCTCAGACTGCCTCCTCTCCTCCCTATAGATGGTAGCATTGAAGGCAAAAATGTGTCCAATTTTAAAAGAGATGTTCTAGGAGTGCAGTGATCATGGCCTAAAGAGTCAGGAGAAGGCATGGTTGGAGCATGTGTTATTTTACACTTGTTGTATAAAATTGTGAATCTTAAATTGTGAATTTCATATGAGCCTAAAATGAATTACTGCTCTCATTTTCCTGAGTGCTCTGAGTAAGATTTGTGCTCATCATCAATAAATCATGATAACAATCTGGTAGAGAGTCACTGGGAACTGGGTCATGAGGAAGATAGAATCAGCAGGAAGGAACTGCTACTGAGGAACCGAAAAAAACAGATCTATCTTGCTTGTATACAAATAATTTGCAAAAAAATACAATATTGTGAGGAATAACTGTACTACCTTCTTTTTTGCTTGCAGTGGGAAATATAAATTATCTAGGATTCCCATGTTTAACTACAAAGAGCATGAAGGCACATAGCTCATGGACCTGACCAGGAGAGGTGGGACCTGAGCACTGTGAAATCTCTTCATGCCCTGAGTTCCTCTCCTTACCTGCTTTTTGAAGCTTTATTAGGTAATCATCTTTCATGGGCCCGTAAATATTTATTTGTTTGTTTGTTCAGTTAGTTGATTAGTTAGTTAGGTAGGTAGGTAGATAGGTAGATAGGTAGGTAGTTTTTGAGTTAGGGTCTCATTTTGTAACTTAGTCTGTCCCCACACTCATGATCCTCCTGCCTTAGAAATCTACCCACTCCCAAAGTACTGGGATTGTAGGCATGTACTATCACCTAGTTCATAAATTTTGTAATACATTTATACAGATAGCCCCCCTCTACTATGTACCCATGGGCTGAACCATCCTAGAGCCAGCCCTGCCAAGACCTTCACCACATATCCTTTGATCTCTTGTAATAACAAGTGAATAAGTCTATGCTTTTTAATCTCTGTGTTTTCTAGTACATCTCTCAAATTGTCAGAGTGTAAATCTGACCAAGATTTTCCTTCTTAAAAACCCTACCTAGGGAAGCAAATAAGAATTTCTTGGCTTGGTATATAACTTCTTTTTAGTTCTGCCCCTTCCCGTTCCTTTTAATCTCCCCTTTACAACACCCCACAGCCACTCCATATTCTAACCATACAATTAGCAATTTTCAGAATCCTCAGGGCACTAAGTATTTTTCCCACTCTTTCTGTATTAGTCAGCTCTCTGTGACTATTAAAAAAAAACTCATAAGGGAAAGGTTTACTGTGGCCACAGTTTGGGAAGTTTCAGTTCACGATTAGTTGGCTCTGTTGTTTGAGGCAATATCATGACTGGAGTGTGTGGCATAGCAAAACCACTATCATCACGGCTGCAGTGGGGGTGGACACAGAGTGGGATCCCACTATCTTCTTCAAGGGTGCATCCTCAATAATCTGAACATCTCCTATTAGGCCCTACCTCCCCAAAACTCCACCATCTCCCGATAGCATCATCAGGGGAGAAAGAGCCTTTACCACGTGCACCTCTAGGGGCCGCTCAGCATTCCCTTAGTATTGCTTGGTTTCCTCAGTGATTCCTGCATGTCTATCAAGGCTTACTCAGACTTACACCACCCCACTCACACCTTCTTCTGCCTCACTTCTCACAGGGAGAAGGAAAGAAAAAAAGCTATCCAGGTGCTGGATAGCTTCAGTTGTCAATTTGACACACCTGGATGAAGAGAACCTCAATTGAGGAATTGTCTCCATTTGACTGGCTTGTGGCCATGGCTGTGGGGCATTTTCTTGATTGCTGAATGATGTGGGAGGGTACCTGTGCAGCAGGTTTCTGTCTTGAGTTCTGCCTTTAGCTTCCCTTGGTGATGGACTGTGAGCTGTAAGCCAAATAAACCCTTTCCTCCCCAAGTTGGCTTTGGTGGGTGTTTCCATGGAGGAACGCTGCTTACAGGCTTGCTCCTCTGGCCCCTGCTCAGCCTTCTTTCTTATGGAATACAGGACCACCTCTCCAGGGGTGGCACCACTCACAGTGGACTAGGTCTTCCCACATCAACTCAACAATCAAGAAAATACCCCACAGTCATGGCCACAAGCCACTCCAATGGAGATAATTCCTCAATGAGGTTCCCTCTGACCAGGTGTGTCAAGTTGACAACTAAAGCAATACAGTACAAATAGGAAGCTGTTGGATGACTCCCTCATGAATTATGCCTCCAAAATTTCACACCATATAGCCCCATCCTACTCCTAAACTGAGCTAGCTCTACATTAGGCCTGCTCTAGGTCAAAGTCACAGAAGGTATGGCAACTTCTGTTTCAGTGCTTTGGAAATCCCTGAGTAATATATTAGATGCTCAGCTATTCTGCTGCAGAGACCATTAAAGGAGGCCAGACAGAAAAAAGGAATCCCAAAACCATATGGTAATAGAAAAAGAGTGAGTCATCAGTAGCCCAGCTGAGTCCAGCCTCTATCTGTCCTTGCCAATGGGCCAGGCATGTGGATGAACCATCTTAGCTATTCCCTCTCCTTCTATAGCTGCATGAGAGCCCTGTAAAAAATCCACCTGAGTCCAGTCAATCCACAGAATCATGAGAAATGAGAATGTTCATCCAAGCTACTAAGTTAACTGATAAGTAAACCAAGGCTGACTAGGTGAGAGCAGATCTTAGCATCCATTCTATGACGATGTCAAGTAGAGGATGTACAGCAACTGTTAGCATGATCCATGTTTGCTATCATGAGGCAGAACTCAGCCTACATAGATGGGCAGAGGGTGACGAGACATCTAGCAAGGTGCTGCATACATGCTTGTTGACCTAGACAAACTTTCTTAGTCCCTAGCACCAAATCAGTCTCCACTCTGGCTCAAAAGAGGTAAAAATGAACAATTTCAGTGTGACCTCTACCCATAGCTGGGACAGGCAGTAAGGGAAGGCAGCCATCCAGCTGGCAAAAAGGTGCAAGACAGGAAGCCAATATCTGATTAGATGCCATAACAGAAATGGCTAGACCTGATTACCAGCTAGTCCTTTGCACTTCCTGTCAAGGGCACAGATTCCATGCCAGCTAATTTGGCCTTATTCCACCACCACAGACCAAACCTTTAACCCCAGCCAGCTGTCCAATTTGGATGTCCTCCACTAGCCTTGGAAAATGTAGAACAAGACACAATGTCCATCACATAGCTTTTCTCAGGAAAACGTGCTGAGCAAGCCCATCTGTAATAGTAGCATCATCAGAACAATAACTGTGTCCTGACATTCATCCACTCATCTCCTTCCTCTCTGTACACCTTCCCAAATTTATCCCTCTATTTCAATTTCCTATTTTCATTAGAGGGGCTAGTTGTTTCTCCCCAGTCCCTTGGGTTTAAAGCTTTGACATCATTCCATCATTTCTGATGTCTCTCTTTTATAAATACAAATATTTTTATTTTATGTATATGAGTGTATTGCCTGTATGTATGTGAGTGCACCCATGTTGTGCAATGCCACAGAGGTCAGAAGAGGTTGTTGGATTCCCCTGAAACTGGAGTCAAGGACTCCATGTGGGTGCTGGGAATTGAACCCGTATCCTCTGCAAGAGCAGTTGGTGCTCTTAACCACTGAGCCCTCTCTCCAGCCCCTTGTGCATCTCTTTCACTGAAGACTGGTGCATGAACTCTCTCTCTGGTCTATTCGCTCCCTGTAGCCCCACCTGGCCTGGAACTCACTTGAACTCACAGAGATCTGCCTGCCTCTGCCTCCCGAGTGCTGGGATTAAAGGTGTGTGCCATCACGCCCGGTGTGATGTCTTTATTCATCTCTACACCTAAGCCAAGTCTTTCAATGAAGCCTTTATCTCACTTGGCTTTTGTGTTTTTTGTGTGTGTGTTGGAGATAGGATTTCACTATATAGCCCAGACTGGTCTCAAACTTAACATCCCATGTCAGCCACTTCACTGTTAGGAGTATGGATATGTGCCACCAGACCTGGCTTGATCTTATTATTATTATTATTATTATTACACTTTTAGTTGGCACACACAACATTATGACAACTTCATGCATATATATCATCATACCTTGCTCATACTCTCCCATTGATTTTACTCCTGAAACATTTTTGGCACTTCTGCTCTATCTTATTTCTGAAGTTCAAGAGTGGGTATACATAACTCTTACAGAGAGAGTTCCAGTACTTCTTAGTGAGTAGCACAACCTCCAGCCTCCTGTTGTCCTCCAGCCCAACTTTCACCTTCCTGATGGAATAATTTTTGAAAAATATGTTCTGATGACACTATTTTCCAGCTCATAAGCCATCAAAAATGTTCTAATATCTTCTGAGGCTTACAATTTCAAGAATGTTTAGGTAATTTAAGAATGTGACGTGGCTCAGTGTAAGAAAACAGAGTTGCATGGTTCCTCCAGCAAGCACAGAGCATGAATCCTGGTAAAGACATTTACAGTCCTTAACTACTGTCCTGACCAAACCACATTCCACAAAACAAAAGCCAATACCTTCTGTCTAACCTTTAAAGCTTCCCATGACAGGCTTCCAACACAGAGCTTTCAAATGCCACTGTATAGCATGTGTGATGTGTGATGACATGTATATGACACACTGTCCCATTCCTGATCAGGAAAGAGATTGCCATGATTCATAGTCCTCTTTACTGTTCGACTCAGTACACCCTCAGGATCCTCCTCAACACAGCCTTCAGAGAGCAGCTACAGACTGGTGAGCCTAACATACTCATTAACAGCAATTTGCCATTGTGTGCTGGCTTATTATCTGATTAAGACCAGCCACTGAACTGTGCTCACCATAAGGACCAGAATACTTTGGCATAATTTTTCTCTGACACTCACTCAGCCCCCTCATTGGCTGCTGTACTATGGGCTCAGTCTCACGTTAGGTGAGCAGCACCGCCCGTCTTCAGAGTTCATGTCAGACGACTGATCCTGATTCTGGTAGGTTGCTCCAAAGGAAGGTTTAGATGAAAGCCCCATCTTAGCTAATGCATATTTCTTGAAAGTCTCTGATCCCCACATCCCAGTAGGGGAAGCACAAGATCAAATGCTGGACTCTGATCCCAGTGACCTCCCCAACACTGTTGCTTTAGGCTAACTCACTTGCAGCCTAGCTGGTCCCCAGCATCCTGGTTTGTAGGGATCTTTTGCTGATATCTATTCAGCATTCAGTCTATTCTGTAGATGCATGCAGTTGGCCCCGCAGTGTGTGAAGTATGTGGGAGGTGTAGCTATGGCCATAACAGGAACAGTGTGGGGCAAGATTCCCCATTTGAGGGTTTGTTCCACTCTGTAGACATTGCTTCAAGGACTTGGGGTCAGCTTCCCTTTTTCTCACAGAATCAAAGCAAAAAAGATCAGTTTTCCTCTTTGCTTGGAAGGCTTTCATACCTTCTTCTAAATCAACTGACCTTATTTTTAGCCTAAAGGAGAAAGTAAGACAGATACTAATAATAACACACATACTAACTCAGAACCTCAAGGGAGAGGGATGGGGAAAGAGAAATTTATTTCATGATGTATTTAATGCAGTCAGTTGGTCCTTATTTTTGATCCTCTTCAGAGTCTTCACCCTGGTACCTGAGCAGTGGACATCACACCTGTTTGATGTGGACATCATATCCTAATACAGACTTGACTATAGCAACATTGGACACGACAAAGGAAGGCTGCTTCCTCTGTCATTCTAAATGCAGCTCTGATTTTCTATCTAGGTTGACATGTTTCCTGCAAAGCTTTAGAATGGGGTCACGAGGGCAGCCATAGCTAGAGATGCAACAGTGTGGTGTTTTCCGCTGCTGTACTGCAACTGAGAGCCCAGACCTCACAGACACCCATGGTCTTAACTACTGAGAATCTTTTGTCTTTTAAGAATTCCTGTTGTTTTGGGCCATTGAGATGACTCAGGGAGTTAACAGCACTTTCCACACAAGCCTGATGACCTGAGTTCAATCCCTGGAACCCATGGTGGAAGGAGAGAACACATTGACAAAAGTTCTCCTCTGACCTTGTGTGTACCCTTGGCACCCACTAATAATAATGATAACAAATTTTTAAAAAGTCTATCATTTTATGAACTGCTTTATTTAATACTAAACTGTTAAGGACTAAATAGTTATGTCCCTTTCGTATTCATGTGTTGAAATCCAGGTGATGATATTAGAGGTGGGGCCTTTGGGACATCACAGTCATAAGGATACAGCCTCTATGAATGGGAACTGACATAAAGGAAACATCTCTCTCCATCATGGGAGAATATCATCATGGGAGGAAGATGGCCACCTATAAATCAGAAGTGTCACTAGACCCTGAATCTGCCAGCACGTTGATCTTGAACTGCAGAACTCTGAAGGAGAAATATCAATTCTGAGCCACCCAGTCTACTATAATTTGTGATATCAAGCCAGGTGAGTAGAAACAAACTCCCAAAGGAATAAGGTACACTTGAAGAGAAGGGATGAGGGAAAATCCATGCTAAGGACCACTTCTAAAGGCTCTTTTCTAGGCTGAGTGATTACTGCCATCTACACAAGAGTTTGAGGGGGTGCCTCACACATTTGAGGATCTCCCAGCAAAAAAAGAATGTGTTTGAGAATCTCCTAGCACAAAACAATGTATTTGAGAATCTCCTAGCAAAAAAGAATGTGTTTGTGTCAGCTTTTACTTTTAATAAAGACAAAAACACTTAATGTGACAGTGTTGGTAACTGGGGTAGCTTCGTGCAAAGGCAGACCCTAATGACAATAAACCCTCAGAACCACCCACATTTCACCAAAAGTGAGTCCATCACTGACAGTTCACCTCAGCTGTTGACTGTAGGGCCACCCTTCTCTGGAGCCTGCTGTGGCTCAGGGCATATACACTTTCTCCCTAGGGCAGATGTCCAAGTACAGAATGCTCTTCAGCATCAAGCACTCCCAAGCACTCACGAAAGATTTTTAAAGATCATTTTAGTTTTCAGTAACCATTTCCACTGTTGAAACTGTTTTTTTTTTTTTCAGAAAATACTGTAAGGTCCCACCATAACACCACCACATCATCACTCATAAGGTAAATCTATTAATGTAATACACCATGATAATGAGTCATGCCTCAAACAGCCTCCCAGTGTAGAATGTAAAGGTTAAGAAGACAGTGGCTGGGTAAGAGAGACAGAGAAGTATGATATTTAACACAAGGTCTACAGAGATGTGTGGCATTAACACAAGGTCCTCAAACAATGATCTAGTAAGAATGTTGGAAAACTGACAGCATTATATCTCTCTCCTGATCATGAGAAGGATTTTAGTTTCTTCATTTTGCTAAGAAATATGAATATCTTAGAAAGGCTTTCTAAAAATCAGAATATACTATGAAGAAATCATTTAGAAAAATCTTAGCAAAAAGGCAGTAATCCATAATCACATGAGATTTCTTGAGAGGCATTATCAGTCAATCTCGATACTACTAATTTTCTCAAGGCCACCTTTGATGTCCCTCATCGTTCAATTTATTGCTCAGCAGACATTAAGGTTTCTTGTCTCCTGCCATGTATAAAGTTATAGTATATCTCCTGTGTCCTGTCTTTGTCCTTTTCCCCCGAATGTTGCTTTAAATGGCAGGCCAGGGCACAAGCTATGTGAAGATCTCTGAGTTACTTTGAATTTGGGGCTGTAAATAAATCATAAATGTTTCACGTCATTCTTGAATTATTCATTTTGCTTGTGCTTTCTATAGAACACTGCACATCAAAATCAGATCCCAAGTACTGTCATCTTAGGGGGTTTCTTATCATTCCAGTGCCTGGTTATTAAACCTTGCAAAAAGACAAATCTATGTCTATATAAAGGTTAAGCCCTAGGAGAAGTACCAGCCTCCCCGGTGCCTGTCAATGACACAGAGAACAAGAGGAGCTCAAAGAAAGAGAGTCCTAATGTCACAGAGCTGCATGTTTTACTATTTGAAATGGAAAACACTTTTTCATAATGTGCACTTTTCTCTTTGGTCTTGCAGACCAATATATGGCTGTCTAATAGCATTTTTCCTCTTTCATAAACAGAGCAATATCTCAAATTCCAAAACTTCATTTATAACTTGTTTATTTGCAACAAACTAAACATATTATCCCAAGGAAACAGGTAAGTAGTTCTGTCCCCAGGTTAGCTCACAGACTGCTACCTCACAGGGTACCATAAACACAAGTCAAATGACAACCTAGAAAGTCATCAGAGAGATGTATACTTCTTTGGACAACCATGTTCAGGGTTTCAACCTGGAACAGGACCAGATCTTTTCATTGCTCCTTTGGTCCTGTCTTCCTCACCTATTCCCCAGATTTCCCAGTTGAGCCAGGGCTTGGAAGAAGGGAAACAACAAGGAGAGAGACATGTGGGGTGTGTATCCATGTGGACAGATGATTACTAATTCTAGAGGTGTGTGAATTAAACATCATGTTTCGTGTATGTTTTGAGTACACATGTTTTATAGCGAGGTAGTCTATTCAATTAGATTCTTTTTTATTGTTTTTTATTTAAAAACTTAAAAAATATTTTATTCATTATTTTTATTTTATGTGTATGAGTGTTATGTCTGCATCTATGAAAGTGTAACCGTGTCATGCAATGCCCTCGGAAGACAGAAGAAGCTGTCAGATCCCCTGGAACTGGAGTTACAAATGGTTGTTAGTCACCATGTGGGCACTGGGAACCAAACCAGGGTCCTCTGCAAGAGGAGCCAGTGCTCTTAACTGCTGAGCCATCTCTCCAGCCCCACTAGATTGTTTTTTAAAGATTTATTTATTTTTTATTTGTGTATTAGTGTCTTGCCTGCATGTATATGCATGTGCTCCATATGTGTGCCTGGTGCTTATGGAGCCCATAAGAGGTGTCTGATTCCCTGGAACTGGAGTTACAGATGGTCACCATCTGGGTGCTGGGAACCAACCCTAGGTCTTCTGCAAGAGAGACTCTTAACTGCTAAGCCATCTCTCTAGCCCTCCATTAGGTTTTAAAAGGGTCTCAGATACCCAGACTTGAATTAAAATTGGGAATCACCATGCTGGTAGGGACAAAGAAGGCACTGGTGGTAATTCTCACCAGTACATTCCCACAGTGTCATTTCTCCATCCTACACAATCCCCTGAGATATTCAGAATAAATGGTAAGGTTCTCTTATTTTTGTGGACTCCACCAGTACCAGATTTTTACATCAAAGCTCTCCTCTCTGCTGGCCCTAGGGCATTTTCTTACAGGTCTTGCTGTCTATGAAGAAAGGGATGATGACCCAGAAGTAAAGACCTCTCTCTCTTTCTCTCTCTCTCTCTCTCCTCTCCTTCTCTCTCTCTCCTCTCCTTTACCTTTTCCTCTCTCTCTCAGCCACAGAGACATGTTCTTTTCTTACAGATGTAGTAAAATAGAGAAAATTATTGGAAGTGACTCTAGCTCCATCAAATGCTATTTTTGAAAGGAAGAATGTAAAGCCTGAAAGAGAAGCTGAGAGTATGTGCGAGGGGGTGTGAGCGAGGAGAGGGAGACATGTCAACTAAGCTAATCAGCGTGCATGAACTAACAGAGAAACCAAGAGTCAGAGACAAAAAAGGATGGAGAAAGAGAAAGGAGAACGCAATTCACAGAATATTTAGCATTAGAATAGGAATTTTTTATTATCAGAAGAAGCTTTCAAAACAAAATAAAACAACAGCCTCATAAAGTTAAACACACAAGCAAACACACCGTAGTTTGGTCTCTGGAGCTCTTCTGGAAATCAGGATGAGAGCACACTCATGGTGTAAACACCTCAGGACACTCCAGGGTTTACACTGCCTGCCTTGAACTTCTTTTGTTTCCCTCTGGCGACCATAGTCAGCCAGGGCTGACAATGACATGTGGAAAGATGAAGCAGGAAAGGAATTGTTGAGACAGAGAAACCATGTTTTATAAACAATATTCTAGAACTTCTAAAGTCAGGGCAAAAGAAGTTCTAGAGTTTTGTACTAAAAACATCTGAGTAGAGACTACAATATCCCAGCTTATTTGCAATTTCTCTTTCCAAAGTTTTGAGATCAACCATAATCCAAAAATAATAAACAGAAAGTTCTAGAACTGAAAAAAAAATGTGAGTTTAAAAATCACATACCATTCTGAGTAGTGTGGGAAATTTCCTGCTGTCCTGCTCTGTCCACCTGGACGTGAATTTCTTTCTTCTTTTTAAAAAAATATTTTATTACTTTAAAAAAATTTGTGTGTATGAATGTATTTCCCGCATGTGTTTAAGTACACCCATGTAGTACAATGCCCATGGAGGTCAGAAGAACGTGTTGGATTCTTCTGGAACTGGAGTTACAGAAATTTGTTAATCACCATGTGGGTGCTGGGAATCGAACCCAGCTTGTCTGCAAGAACAACCAGTGCTCTTAACTGCTGAGCCATCTTTCCAGCCCCATGAATTATTTCTTTATCTTGCAAATCCAAGCAGCATATGCTATGTCCCCCTGGTCACTTAGTAGACACTTGCTTGTCAGAGCAATAGCAAAGGTATCACAAAGCCTGTGTGCAAGGGACCCTGATTTTATATAGCATAGCCCTAAAGCGCAACACCAGTGACACTGGCAATTCAGATAGTTTAAGAGGATCTGGAAAGTGCTTCCTTTAAGCAAAGAAGAGTCACAAAAAGACAAAGAAAAAAAGTCATATGCTGAGACTGTAAAAGTCTACAGTAAAAACAAATCTCTCTTTGAAATTGTGCTAAACTTGTGCTGGCTTTTCTGCTTGCACCTCAAACTACAAAAGAGTCATGGTATGTGACAAATACCTACTTATTAAGGAAGAGACACTGTTTGTATATGTATTGTACCAGTTAGCTTTCTAGTGGCTGTGACAGAAAGCCTGACATAAAAAAGACAGGAAAGTTTTACTTTTGCTCTCAGTTGGAAAAGTTTCAATCCTCCCTTGCAGAGAGGGCATGGTCAAGCAGCTCACAGCAAGACAGACAGGAAGCAGAGCAGTGCAGTAACAGGAAGTAGCCAGTGAGGCAAAATAGAAAGGGAAGATTAAGGGGATATCAAGACTTCCAGCACAATTAATATTGCTGTGCAGGTTGTGGACATAGAAACAATATTCTTTTTGCATATTGATGTTCAAATAAGAATGTTAAATAGCAACGAATTGTGCTTAATGCCTAAGCCTTTCTCCGTTCCCAGCTGTAAACCTACAATTTTCTAGAAATCTTACTAGAAACCCAATTTACAGTAAAGATCATGTCTTATCTCTCTTATGGCCCATGGTGTTCAACTTACTAGATTACAACCTTATCTGATGAACCTCCCTAGCCACTTTATAATCTCATTTATCAAATGAAGAAAAGGGGAGAAAAAGTTTTATAGCAACCCTTTGAGATGTAACTTGAAAGCCACCAAAATCATATATAAGGTCATCACTAAGACACTTAAGCACGCACAAGTATTCTTTGAGAAGCTGACACCCATGTTCTTGTGTAAGTTTTGTTCTTTGTGTTCTTTGTGTAAGTTTGTAAGAGCGACACTCTTTCATTAACCCTTGCACTTAAATCTAAGTTTACAATCTCCTTTTAAAAAGCTCCAACTCTGCTTGACATTGGTTTGTCCTGAAATTTCTTCCTGCAGAAAAGTCAAGGATCTGAGGTAGCCTCTAAAGGACAAGGGAACTCCTCAAACTGAGCTGCTGTGGCAGTTCTTGGCTATCTTCTGCTACCCTGCCACTGCCACCAGAACAAGATACAGTCCCTATGGGCATGGACCCATGACTTTCTTCCCCTAGTCAGGCCCCACCTTATACAATTTCACCACCTCCCAATAGTCTGTTCAGTCCATCCATGGATTAAGCCATTCATCAGGTCAGAGTCCTCATGATCTAATCCTTTCTAGAAACATTCTCATAAGAATACCCAGGAGTGTGTTTTGCTAGTCTCCTAGGTGTTTTTCAATCCAACTGAGTTGACAGTCCAGAATAACCTCTGTGTGTGTGTGTGTGTGTGTGTGTGTGTGTGTGTGTGAATAAACACTATGTTATATAGGGTTAAGGATTCTCCACAGTTGGGATTCCTGACATGTGTCACCTGTGAATAGGGAGGCTTAATTTTGGTCAGAGTGCGAGTGATTTGGGGACAGACTTGAGTGACCAATTGCAAAATTTTCCTGAAAATGGAATTTAAGGACTTCAGTTGACCAAGCAGAACTGTGGGCTCAGTAATTAGGAAGTTTAAAGAGCAGAAGGCAGAAAAAAATGAAGAGAACTGAGACATTATATATTATATATTTATTTATATGTATTCATAATATAATATATTTATATATTTTTTTATTTTTATTCTATGTGTATGAATGTATTGCCTGCACATATGTAAGTGCATCTGTGTCATGCAATGCCCATGGAGAACAGAGGAGGGTGTCAGATTTCTCTGGAACTGGAGTTACAGACAGTTGTTACCTGCCATGTGAATTCTGGGAATCAAATCCAAATCCTCTGCAAGAACAGCTGGTGCTCTTAACCAATAAGCCATCTCTCTAGCCCCTCAGGATTATTTTTTTAATGATCAAAGACAAATGTGTTGAAAAGGTAAACACAAACACTTTGCCTAGTGACAAGACAAATTCCAGGCCCTGCAGATTCTGCCTTTGGGTCCCATCCACAACTCTACCCAGTTTTGCAACCTCGGGTCCCAATCCTCACTAGTAACAGGCTCTTTTGAAGCACACAAGCTGTGAGAATGGTGATGGAGTTTCTGTCTGAACTGAAAGGCAGTTGTCCCTCATACAAACAATTCTGGCACACTGTTGAACTGTTTCTCACTGAGGAGGGATAGAAAATACATAAATTTCTGGGTTCAGAGAAGCAGAAAACACCAGAAAGTTGACCAGCAATCTTATAGAAGCAGCTTCACTTTTCCACATGCACACGCACACACACACACACACACACAGATACACCCACATACACCGACATACACACACATAAACAGATACACACACACAGATACAAATACACAGAGAGAGAGAGATACACATGCACACACACACACACACACACAGATATGCCCACATACACCCAGACATACACACACATAAACAGATACACACACACACATACACAGATACAAATACACACAGAGAGAGATACACATGCACACACACATACACACAGATATACCCACATACACCCAGACATACACACACATAAACAGATACACACACACACAGATACAAATACACACAGAGAGAGATACACATGCACACACACACTTTGTCCAAGGGATCAAAATTGAATCACTCATTCCAGCATTTGCCATGCAACAAATTAAAATCATCTCAAGTGACTGCATCACATTTGCTAAAGAATAGCTACTCAAGAGCCTGCAGAATATGTACGTAGCCCCTTTCTAGCCCTAACAGGAGACTGCTGGCTATCTGATCCACTATGTTATATGGATGAAGTTCATTTCCTTTTCTGTCAAAAGTAATTTTTTCTTTAATTAACATTCTGGAATTACATGTCCACAGAAACAAGTGGACTTGAAGTTTATGTAGTTCAACACGTATTTCTGTTTTCTCAGAATTTCAGCTGAAATCCAAAGCTGAGAACAAGTACTGAAGAGCATACAGGTCGTCTGCTCAGGATAGCCAAAAATCTGGTCATGAGATCCTTAGACTCTCACCTCCTCCACCTTGTCTGAGAAAGCTAGAGATGTGGAGGAAGAAAGGTTCTCTTTGAGAGAAGTGGGCTCCGAAGTCCAAGTGAAAGAAGTGGCAAAAAATCCTGTCCGATGTCTGCCCCCAGGAGAAGGGGCAGCTCACCAGTCCTCAGCAACATGGTCTCTGATCAATTTATCGCTACACCAGGGACCACAAGAGTTTGGGTGTGTACAAGATGGAGACTGCAGCTGGCTAGAGCTGCCTTACACAGGACATGGACATGGACAATAGCCTGATCTTCCTGGGTTTCACTGTGGTGGGAGAGGGAGCATGAGGAAGCAAGGTCGATGCAAGGTTTTCAAGGGGACCACGAGTGAAAGGGTTCAGTGGGGATTCCCCAAAGTGTGCATTACACATGTCAGAAAATATAGTGAAGAGGTCTGGAAGTGGGTAGCAGGGTGTCCTCCAGACAGTGCACAAACATTCCTCATGAGAAAGATGAGCCAGCTTTTGTTTTTTTCCATGAGAGAAGATATTCTGCAGCCAAGAGAGATGTTGAAACAGCACTGGCCAAATAACATCTCCTGTCCCATCACCCTTCTTCCCCTCTACCCTTTGCTCCAAATGTGAAAGAATTGATGGAATCTGGGGGACAGGCAAAGACAGGATGTCAGAACAGGCTTAGGTTTCCGCCTGAATGCAGGGTTCTGACAGAGGGAAAAGATGCTTTCAATTAGACAAGAGATCAAATGTTTGACATTAAATCCTTCTGGATTTCCTAACAAGTATAAATAAAATTGTTTTAATATTTGGAAGTGGCAAGTGAAGAGGAGAGATCTGCCCGAGATAGAACCCAAAGACAAAACAGGAGAAGTAGCAGAAGATTTGAAAGCAGTGTAGAAAAAAGCAAAGCAAAAGAACGTTTCCTGATTGAATCTTCCAGGGTCTGACCGTTTTTAAACCAGTTACCTTGGCATTACGCACACTGTACAGTATGTGTTCATGAGAAGGGCTAATGCTGTCAGGAGATCACTTAGACAAGAGGATCTGGGCCTCAGGGAGAAGGTGAATCACCCATGCTATACATTAAGTCTCTAGATTTACTAATTTTACAAAATGGAAGGGAAGAGGGGATAGTGGAAGGGAAGAAAGGAGAGCTACTTCACAGATTTTGTTTGGTGGATAAGAGAGATAATGCTTCAGAAGTACTTAACAAAATGATTGGTAAAAAATAAAACTCTTAACAAATGTTAGCTCTGTTTCTTCTTCCCTGCCCTCTTCAATAGTCATCCCAGTAGAGTTGGACCCTAGAGATCTGTATTCTAGTGCTGGGTGAGTTATTAGGTAGGTTATGTCCCTAGGCTAGACCCTTAACGAGACTCTGTGCTTCAGATGCCTGTGGTGGCTTAACAGAGAAATGTCTCCCATAGGCTCATGTATTTGAACCTTGATTCCCAGTTGGTGGTGCTGTTTGGGGGAAGTGGAGCCTTTAGGAGAAGTAGCCTTGCTGGGGGAAGTATGTCATTTGGGGTGGGCTTTGAGGGTTGTATCCTTGCCCCACTTCCTCTTCTCTCTATCTCTCTGTTTCCTGTGTATAGATGAAAATGTATCCAGCCAGCTTCCTGCTCCTGCTTGCTGCCAAGCTTTCCCCACCATGATGGACTCTCCCTCTGGAACCATAAGCCAAAATCCCTCCCTCTCCTATCAGTTGTTTTGGATCATGGTATTTTATCACAGCTACAGAAAACTAACACAGTGCTGTGTCATTAATGTGAGAGTGTTCACCCAGATCAATTCAACATTGGCTCTTTTCTACTACTAATGGATTTTAAAAATTGAATAGGGGCTGGAGAGATGGCTCAGCAGTTAAGAGCACTGACTGCTCTTGCAGAGGACCCGGGTTCAATTCCCAGTACCCACATGGCAGCTACGAACCATCCTTAACTCCAGTTCCAGGGGAATCCAAAGTCCTCTTCTGACCTCCTCAGCATTGCACAACATGGTGCGCTCACATACATTCAGGCAATACACTCATACACATAATATAAAAATAAATAAATTTTTTTAAAAAATTGAATGTTGTTCATATAATATGTACATGATGTTTATACACACACATAATGAAATGGTTACTGCAGTCAAACAGATTAAAGTTTCTGTTATCCATACTTTTATATTATGTGAATGCTAAAAATACCTAAAACCAACGTCTTGACAGAGTTCCTACATACCACATAGTGTTATTAGCTAGAGTCTTTGTGCTTTGCATTAGATCTTGCTTTAGTTTGCTTGTCTGTTGTGATAAGACACTGACCAAAAGCAACTTGGTGGAGGAAAATTTTTATTTGGCTTCTAGGCTATAGTCCTTCACTGAGGGAAGACCAAAGCAAAAACCATGGCGGAACATTGCTTACTGGCTCACTCTCTGGAGCATGCTCAGAAAGCTTTCTTTTTGTTTTTTGTTTTTTTCCTGTTGTTGTTGTTGTTTTGGTCTTTTTGGAAACAGGGTCTCCCTGGATGTAGCCCCAGGGGCCTGGAACTTGCTATGTAGACCAGGCTGGCCTTGAACTCATGGAGATCCACCTGCCTCTGCCTCCCAAGTGCTGGGATTAAAGGTGTGTGTCACCATACCCAGCTTCAGTAAGCTTTCTTATACTGTGTAGGCCCACCTGCAGGGCAGGATAGCATTGCCCACAGTTGACTGACCCCTTACTATTATCAGTTAAGAAAATGCCCCATGGGTCATCTGATGGAGACAATTCCTCCACTGAGTTCCCTCTTCCAAGTGTGTCAAGTTGACAACCAAGATCAGCCATCACAACTCTAGAGTTCTCCCGCCCTACAAAACTCGCTTTGTTCTCTTTTGTTTCTGTCTCTGCACCTCCCCATGCCTGCTCTACTCCATTTTTATGTATTCTTTATTATTTCCTTCCCTTTGGATTCCACGGGTAACTGATTATATGTTACCAGGTGAAGGTTTCTCTTCAGTACTTCTCAAGAGAAATAATTTGGCCAAGAGACAAAAGTCAGTCAGTAGTGACAGTAAAGTGACAGTACACTCCGGAGAAGGGTTGAAGGGGACCTGAAAGGAGTAGGTAGGGTAGAAGTTCATTGGTTTCTCTGCATTGTGGATTTTTAAGAAGTTTATGACTATTTAGGACGTGTGTGGCATATTCATGGAGGCAAAGTGGCCCTTTCTTTCTCCCAAATCATGGTGAATCAGATTTCCCTTTTAGTATATTTCTTTCCATTGATCTGTTTAAAAAGTCCAAAAGGTTCATGTGTGTGTGTGTGTGTGTGTGTGTGTGTGTGTGTGTGTGAAGATCATAGTGAAAATGGTATTATAATGAACCCAGAGTCTTTGGAGGGTGCGCATTACCTTCATTAGTGCGCATGTGTGGTGACTGGAAATGCCTCCGAGAGCCAGGGTTCCAGCCATAGCAGGGAGACCCCAAGTACAGATTCAAGAATGTTCAACCACAAGGGAGCAGTCTCACCATCTGGAGGTACCAAAACTACCAAGACAGCTGCAGTCGCCTAATGCCTTGCCTACCTGATTTCCAGACCGTGCAGTATATTTCCTGGCATTATGTCTTCCATTCTGAAGCAGGTTGTTATAAGTGGCAGGATCTCTTTCTTTTTAAATACTGAATAGTATTCAATTGTTTCTATGTAACAATTTATCTGCTAGACTGTCAGCGTACACACAGATTGCTTTCAAAACTCAGATGTTGCGAAAAAAGCCACAATGAATGCGGGTGTGCAGGTAACTTTATAGAGTGCTGATTTCATTTCTTCCAGCCATCTGCCTAGAATAAGAATTACTGTATTGCACAGTAGCTTTATTGGGGGGGGGTCCCTCACTGTTTTTCAGAATAAATGTATTCATCTCCTCATTTCTAACGTACATTCTTTGCAATAGTCACAGAAGTTTCTTTTCACATGTGACAGACTTTCTAGGTATCTCAGATGGACTTCAAACTTGAACCTCTCTTGCCTCAGCCTTCTAAGAGTTAACAGGAAACATCACCCCTGGCCAGAGGTTTCCTTTTCTCCTTGCCTTCTCTACATTTATTATGCCTTGTTGCTTAAGAGCTGCCATTCAGCCAGCTGTAAGGTGATAGCTCTTGTGGTTTTAATGTGCATCTTCCTGACAGTTAGTGACGCTACCACCAAGAAACGTGTTACCCTTTCTTCATGTCTTCTACCTCTTGAAATTTTATTATTTAACCAATTATTAGTTGAAAAATAAAATTCCTGTGTAATCATCAGTGTTACTAACTTTGATTGATATTGCTTAAAACAATTTGTATATTTAGTATAAGAAAATATGCAGTGGGAATTAGTGTCTTCAGTTAAAGAAAACATCATGTGAGCACTAGTACTAAGACAACTGTCTGGGGCTGCTCAATTCCAGGTTGGATACATTCCAGAAGCTGGTCTTTAAGTTTCCCTCTAACACTTTCTGTGCCCAGAAAGTAACTTAGAGTTTCTATTAAGTATCTTTCGGAGGACTCGATCATTTGCTCTGCAGTTTAATGTAGTTAGAAGATAAATGGAGACAAGAAACAGAGGCCTATTAAGCAGTAGGCTGAACATCTGAACACTCAACATTGCACGAAATCAAAAGAGGTTTGTGTGGGCAGGTGGAGTCAGACACAAAGTTCACAGGTTTTTAAATTGTGGTTATATTTAAGCAGTGTGAAGGAAAGAAAGGGAACTCAGGGTTGAATCGGTCCTTCCTCATAGGACATAAAGAAAAGGGAAAAAGTTCTCACCCCCTTCCCTTTCCCTAAGAAAAATGTGCCTACATCTGTACCTTTAATCAAAACCTCAGAACAAAATGCCAGGTGACTTACGTCTTTTTTTCCTTCTTGAACTTCATTTCCAGCCACTCCCACACCACAAAACTCCACAGTCTATTACCAGAGTTACTAAAGGAAGATGGTACACAATCACCAAGCTTCTCAAGCCTAAACCCTATTGGGACTTCCCTTGATTTTTCCCCACCTAATTTCCAAAGAAACCAAAAGACTCTCACTCTAGACTTTCCACATTATCTTTATCAATGCAAATCAGACATCATGTAATATGTAGAAAAACCATCACATGACCTCCTTGGAAAGTTCTCCCTGTGCCTTCCTCTAGCGCAATGATTTGCCCTATTCTGCTTCTCCATTAAGCAGTGTGTGGAATTCTGCAGCTTTCTCTCTCTCTCTCTCTCTCTCTCTCTCTCTCTCTCTCTCTGTGTATGCATGCACACATGCATACATGCATACCATAGCACATGTGTGGAGGTCAGAGAACAACTTGCAGGAGTTGGTTCTCTCCTTCTACCATGTTAATTCCAGGGATTGAACTCAGGTCATCAGGCTTGATGGCAAGCGCCTTTACCCTCTGAGGCATCTTAATAGCAATGTGAAGAGTTCAATTGGTGAACATACTATACACTATGTGTCAACTACCTGGTACCCTCTCCCAGCCACACCACGATCTCCATAATGACAGAATGGTATCATATTTATCTCTAATTATCAGGATCTAGCACAGTTGCTAACCTGTGGTAGTTACTCCATAAATGTTTGTTAAATCAGTGGATGAATTAGTGAATAACAATGTGGAGGTCATGCTACTGCACCATACTACTGCACCATGCTACTGTGAGCTCTTAATGCATAACAGACAGAACATTAGTGGAGGGCTCAGAGTAGAGTGGAGAGGTTGGAAATGAACTTGAGACCAGCATGCCTGAAGAAGTTAGCCAAATGACTCCTTGAATAGCCAAGCAGGAGATGCCAAAGTGGGGAGCAAGATACACAATGGGAGCCCCCTAAGATCACACAGGAAAGGAGAACACACAGGTGAGCCTCTTGTTTCTGACCACTGGTTTCATCAGTTCCTTGACTTTAAATCCCGGAGCATGACTGCTAGTGATTTGCTTTCTTTTCCTAGAACTTCTGAAAATATGTAAACTGTGGAATAGATTCCAGTACCAGAGTTACCAGGGGAAGAAAGCAATTTTGTAAGTAGCATGGAAAAAGACCAAGTCAACATTTCCATGGGGGAGTCAAAATGCTCAAACCTCAGTATCTCTGAACATTCATGTCACTCGCACAGCTGAATGGGTGGTCTTCAGCCTCCATTTCCCCCCCAACTATCATGGAAACTATCTTTCCTAAGAGATTCATTTATTTTTTATGTTTTACATGCATGTATGTAGGTGTACCATGTGCACACAGTGCCCAAGGTGTCCAGAAGTGAGCCTCGAATCCCCTAGAACCAGAGTTACAGACACTAATGAGCTACCTGTTGTGGGTGCTGAGACTGAACCCAAGTCCCCTGGAAGAGCAATATGAACTCTTAACCCCTGAGCCATCTCTCCAGCCCCATGGACACTATCTTAGGCCATCAGGAGATCCTCCATGACCTCTGTTTATGGAGGGACCGCCCCTGTGTGCTTGGTTGATGGAATCATTTAGTGATCTGCTTCTCAAACTTGCCAGCCAATGGAAGTATGCCAGTTCCTCCCTCCTACCTCTCTGATATTCTGTTGCACCATCTCTTCGTTTATAGTTTCTCCTGTGCTGGTAAGAGTCCCTTGTGACACTCATTTGAAATTCTCTTCTGTTGCTGAATTCACTTACCTACTTATTGCCCTACCCCCTGTAAGCTGAGGTAATACACATCTCTGTGTTATAAACTTATAAAGAAAGTGAAATTACTTTTCAAGAGATGGGTTTGTTTGCAAAAGTGCCCGTTTCAGACATTTGAAAGCCCACTGTCTTTTTTATTTATTTTTTTAGAAATAATTTATTGAGAATTTCATACAGGCATATAAGCATATAAGGTGTTTTGATCAGATCCATGCCCACTCCCTCCCCTCTTAAGATCCGACAGTCTCTTCTGTCCTCCGTGGCGTTGCACGACACGGGTGCACTCACCTACATGCAGGCAATTACATGCATACTCATAAAATAAAGTTAATAAAATTTACACATAAAATAAAATTTATAAAATAATTTTATTATTTTTATTATTTTTATTTTATGTGTATGCATGTAATTGCCTGCATGTAGGTGAGTGCACCCGTGTCGTGCAATGCCGCGGAGGTCAGAAGAGGGCTTTGGATTCCTCTGGAACTGGAGTTAAAGACCGTTGTTAGTCACCATGTAGATGCTGGGAACTGAACCCAGTTTCTCTGTAAGAGCACTCAGTGCTCTTAACTGCTGAGCCATCTCTCCAGCCCAAGAGAGAGGGCCCACTATCTTAAATATGCAGCTTGGTATCTGACGTCACTGATCCATTGATCAAAAAGGGGCTGTGACTATTTTGTTTGTTTTTGTGGTGCTGTGGGTCAAATCCATAGCCTCACATATGCCAGCCAAGGGCTGTACCCCTCAAATATTCTTGAGAAGAACATGAGAAATTGATAGTCACCAGCACAACTCCTGTGGTTGTTATATTTTGCCATGAATCCAGTGATCAGTAAAAAGGCACATCATCTTCCTGAGTGCACTAACTCTGGGTGCTCTCAGACCTTCTGAGGAACCCCTTGACCTCCAATGATCTAACAGCCAAAGGGTATGTCCTGGCTTAGGAGACCCTGCAGGACCCAGTTGCAGTCTATCTATATTGATTTGACCAGACTTTGGCCTACCAGGTGTTGGGTTTTTGAGGGATGCTCTTGCAACTGTTGTGTCTGGGGAAATTTTTTTCTAGTAGTAGTGTATAAGGAGTTAGAGAAGGCAGACCCTAGAGCCAAGGAATTCATCAAACCTGGTGCCTTAATCAGGAGATCATGTGCAAGCCAGCTTTCCATCCCTTTGACAAAGTACCTGAAAAAAAAAATTGTATTGGCTTCTAGTTCAAGTGATTCTAGGCCTCTAGTGAGGCAGCTTATCATAGTGGGAAGTATGTTACAAGAGCAACACATGCCTGGGAGGAAGAAAGCAGAGGAGAGGTCAAGATCCCATAACCCCCTTCAGGGCACACCCTCAATGACCTAAAGATCTCCTTTATAAACCCACCTCTTAAAGTCTTCACCACCTCCCCAAACTGGCTTTTTGGGGATAAAACGTCCAACATATGGACCTTGGGAACATTTAAGATTAAGCTCTAATGTCGAGCATGGTGGCACATGCCTTTAATCCCAACACTCGGGAGGCATTCACTCTGAGTTTGAGACCAGCCTAGTCTACCCTAGTGAGTTCCAGGCCAGCTGGGGCTACAGGGAGACCACAGATATGAACTTTCTAATTGAGAGTGACAGGAAGTGAGCTAAAATGGGACTAGAGGAAGGAAAAAAATCAGGTAATGTGAACTGTGGACTACTGAATCTCCATTTTCCAGGACTCGCCATGAAGAGGTACAGCAACAACAGAAGCCCACAGTGTACTTAGGGGGTTATGGTGATATGCAAATGAAAACTCAAGAGACGCAGGCTAAGCTGCATTATGACTACACCCCAAACATCTTTTTAAAAATCAAATGCTGACAGGTGCAGAGAGGGGAGCACACGCTTGCTTTAGTTTCTGATGGCATTAACTATTGAACAGGAGCAGCACTTGAGCTGGATATTAATCTTTTAGTTGAGGATAACAGACAACAGCAAGGCCGACGTCTGCGTATGTCACAGATATCTCAGACTTCCTGAATGAGAGAGGATGTAGAAAATTCTGAACCATTAAGCAGACATTTGTCATGCCAGGTGTCAACAGCAGGGCTTCTCCAAACAGAATTCCTAAGTTCTCTCAGGAGAACTATGGAAATATGAATTAATTATATAGGACCTCAAGTTACTCCCCCTTATTCTTGAAAAATTTAGGTCCAGGGTTTTCTGTCTTTGTCTCTCTATCCCGGCTCTTGAAGTTTTCATATCCATGAAATCGATCCTTCTAGTAGCCTGTCCTTTTAAATTTCTCAGTGCCTTCACTTCTTGTGACCTTGCCATTCACTCCCATATGAATCTAGGTTTTATCTGGAGTGCCTGTAAAATCCAGGAAACTAAAAAGGAACCATTGGTGGGAAGGGGACAGAAAGATCTTAAAGGAGGGGGACAGTAGAACACAGGTGATATGAGGGGGAATAATAGGGAGGGAGGTTTAGGTAGGGAAACTGGGAAACCTATTGACAATTGATGACTTCTAGGGGAATACGGTAGTTTGAATAAAAAATGTCTCCTATAGGCTCATGATTTAAGCACTTGGTCCTCAATTGGGGACCTCCTGTTTGGGGAGGTTGTATAAACTTTAGGAGATGTTGATTGAGAAAGTGCATCACTCAGGGTGGCCTTTGAGGGTTGACAGCCTTCCCCCACTTCCTGGTCTCACTCTGATGCTTCCAGTGTGTGGATAAAGATATGATTAACAAGCTTCCTGCTCCTGCCACCATGCCATGCCTTCCAGGCCATTAGGGACTGTCCTTACCGAACTGTAAGCCAAAATAAACTCTTCTGTAGATTGCTTTTGGTCATATATTTTATCATAGCAGAAGAAAAATAACTAATACATGAGAGGAGAGCCAGTTTTCTTTAAGAAAACGGGTATGTCAGCCACCGCCCCACACTGTGAGTATATGGACAGCACAGACTGGACTTGGTGGGTTAAAAAAAAGAAAGAGGACACGAAGTTGCAAGGGGCTGAGGAGGTGAGTGGTGGGTCTGGGAGGAGTTGTGGGGAAACAGGGGATGAACATGATAGAATAATCTATGTAAATCATAAATGGCACTATGTTGCTCTTCTGACCCCAAACCTGCAGTGGCATGTCGCCTTTCTTAGAATCAAATCCAATTGCTTCACCAGGACTGGCATAGATGCCATTCGGGCTCCTTCTGGTACCACTCCTTCCACTGTCCAGCCCTCTGGCCCCTGTCAGGATCGGGGAGGATTAACCCTTGCTGTTTCTGTGCTGGATATTCTTCCGCAGACACACAGGCTCCCTTCAAGTCTCTGTTCAAACCTCATTTCACAGAAAAAGTTTTCTCACTCTCCGGTAACCAAAACAGCAGCCTCACCCCAGAGAAGAGGAGTCTTGGAGATGGAAGCAGACAGGGAAGTAGTGTTCACTGCGGCGTCACCAAAGGAGCTGCAGCAGCATTGAGCCAGCCCCATGGATGCCTAGGTAGAGGCTCCATTTCCTGGTCACACTTCTGCCCAAGTGTGTCCAGGCAATTGTGGAGTGTAGCAGCAGTGATTTAGGACATGACATAATTTTAGGAGATTGGAAGGAGATTTCTCTGTGTCTACTCTGTCATTTTGATATTTGAATTATTTAAATACTACCAACCCCAAAATGAAATAAAACTTTAAAACAGATCTATAGTACCCATAGAGAATGCTCCTGAAATAGTAATAAGGACCTGATCTAAGGAAATGCAAACTGTGCACAAAAGAAAAAGTATGAGAGGTACTTTTTTTTTTTTTTGTCAGCAGGATGTTGACAGTTAAAAAGGATGTGACCAAGAAAGAGAATATTCTGTTAGCTCTACCTGGCTTACGACTTTCTTACCATTTGTGAATATGTGAGAAGATCTTTGCTTGGCAGGCTACAGAGAGATGAGTTAGGGAGAAATGCCAGCTGGCAGAGTAGTGTTCATTTCCTTGGGGAATTTCCACAGTAATACTCATGGCTCCTTGGGCAGCCTCACCATCAGATGTTGTCAGCACACAGAGGCTGATCATCCCAGAAGCTTGCTCAAGCCAATCTTGTAATTGTGGGCAATTTATTTACAATAAGAACTGCACCAGGGGAGCTGGAGACACAGATCAATGATTAAGAGCACTGGTTGCTCTTCCAGAGGACCCAGGTTTGGTTCCCAGCACCCACATGGTGACTAACAATCATCCAGTTCCAGGGGAATGTGATTCCCTCTTCTGACATCTGCAGGATTGCATGCATAGGTGTACTTACATATATGCAGGCAAAACATTCATACACATAAAATAAAAAAATTAAAAATCTAGCAAGGTGTGGTGGTGAACATCTTTAATCTCAGCACTGAGAAGGCACAGGCAGGTAGATTTCTGTATGATGGAGACCAGCTTGGTCTACATAGTGAGTTCCAGGCCAGCTGGGACTACAGGGAGACCCTGTCTCAAAAAAACAAAATAGATAAATCATAAATAAATAAAATAAACAATTTTTTTTATAAAGAACTGCCCCAGGAACTAGACTCTTCCAAATCCAGATGACCAATCTTTCCTTTATGAGTGGAGCTATGTGGGAAATCAATAGCTGATGGTTCATCAGTGAGCATCAGATCAGACCAAAGGAAATCAAATGCTCTGCAATTTCCCAGACTGTTCATGAACCAGTTCCCCAAGAACAGCCCTGGCCCTCCTTTTTATCCACATTTACTTCCTAGGAGATCCTGTTCGGTTCTGTAGTTCTGATATCACTAGATGCCAATAATTCCAAATTTTATATTTTTAGCCTGGACCTCTTTTCTGCATTCCTGACATATTTGTCCAGAACTATCAAGCTCATAGAGAACACCCTTGATCTAAGGATGCAAATTATACATGGAAGAAAAACCCTATGAGAGGCACACTTGAAAGCTCACCCTTAATATGCCCAAAATAGAGCAGCCGTTTTCCATCCCTAACCCTGCACTGTCCCTGTCTCATGCCAGTGAGGCAAAAATCCAAGAGACTCACTGACTCACTTTCTTTGTATCCCACAGTCAAGCCTATCATCAAATCCCTCTGGCTCCAATACAAAAGTGTACTAGTTACTTTTGTGTAGTGGCAAAGAAATCCCTGACAGACAAATTAAAAGGAGGAATTATTTATTTTGGCTCACAACTTCAGAGGGATTTCTCCATGGTCACTAGATCCCATGTACTTGGGTAGAGAAGTTACCTACCAGTCCAGCAAGTGTCTTTGCTGTCCCCCTGGGGAAGTAGTAAGGGAGGCAAGAGCCAAACATCTGGCACCAGAAGCACAGAGCAGAGCTTCTCACCTCAAGACAGGCAGGAAGAAGAGACAGGCACAGAAAGGAACCAGGGAAAGACACAGCCCCTAAAGACATGCCCCGGGGTCCTACTTTCTCTATGTAGGGCTCACCTCCTACTTTTCATCACTTTCCAACAATGCCATTGAAGGATTAAGTCATTGATTAGGCCAGAGCCTTCAAAATCTAGTTATTTCTCCAAAACACAATAGTTGGGAACCAGGCCATGAGCCTCTAGGGGCATTTCATATCAAAATCATACAAAAACAGAACACTTATGGCTATAGATATAGCTCATTTGGTAGAGTGCCTGTCTAGCATGAAGCCTTAGGATTGATCCCTACACATCAGCTGGGTATGGTGGCACATACCTATAATCCCAGTTCTCAGGAGGTAGAGACAGAAGCTTAGAAGTTGAAGATCATCCTTGGCTACATACACAGTGAGTTTGAGACCAGCCTGGGCCTGTCTCAAAAACTAAAGCCAGAAAAATCTATCTATTTTCACCTCTGCCACCACTGTTACTCTCTTCTGACCCCCTCCTGCAGCAGCGACTAGTGTGCTATGCTTCTATCTTATCTTGCAATTCTCTATAGTGATTTTTCTTCCCCCAAGTGTTTGTTTGAAATAATTTTAATCCTGCTATTGTGGTTTGAACGTGAAATGTCCCTCATAGGCTCACACGTTTGCGTACTTGGTCCCCAGGTGATGGTGGGGTTTGGGGAGATGGTGGGATCTTTAGGTGGTAGAGCCTTGTTGGAGAAAGTGTGTCACTAGGGGAGGGACTTGAGGCTTCATAGCCTGGCCCACTTCCTGTGCACGCCCTGTTTCCAGAGTGTGATACGGTATAACCAACCAGCCTCCTTCTCTGCCACCATGCTGTCTCTGTCTGCTGCCATGGTTTCCCCTCCATGATGGACTGTATCCCTCTGTAACTGTGAGCCAAAATAAACCTTTTCACCATTAAGTTGGCCTTGTCAGGGTATTTTATCACAGTAACAGAAAAGGAACTAATATACCCACAAAAATTGTTGAAAGAGTATAATGACAGTTACATACCCTTTATCAATGATTAACATTTAACCTCCTTCATTCATGTACATACACAAACACATATATTGGTGAACCATTTCAGAATAAGTTGTAGACATTATATTTTTCCCCAAATACCTTGACATGCATGGCTTATGAGTAAAGATCTTCCTCTACATGACGAAGTGCTTCTTTGGAAATGCAAATCAAATTATATAATTCTTCTGCTCAAAGTGCTCCGAAGGTTTTCCTTCTCACAGAATTAAGGAAGAGAGGAGTTTAAGTAAAATACATAACAGAAGTAAGACTTGTAGGAAGAGCATGGAAAGGACATGGTCAGGGGGCAGGACAAGTCAGCATGTAGATACAGGAGAGGGGACAAGGAGGCAGCCTGTGTGCCCATCTATGTCCAGAAAGCATGCTGTGTACACTAATGGGAAATCAGTGGCTGTCAGGAAACAGAAGGGTCATGAAGCAAATTGGGGGGGGGTAGTGACAGGCGGTTGTATGTTTTGATTATTGGTGGTTATAAAACTGTATGTGCTTATCTACACTTACAGAGCTGTGTAACAAATGAATTGAATTTTATTAGTATATGTAAATTATAGTCTCAATAAACTCAACTTAAAAAAAACACCCTTTTCTTGTGTTAGTAAGCTGTCCTGGTTTCATTTGTGTTTCTATGATAAACCTGGACAAAAAGCAAGGTAAGGGGAAAAAAAGATTTATTTAGTTTACAATTCTACGTTACAGAATACCATTTTGGGGAGATCAAGGAAGGAAATCAAGCAGCTAGTCACATCACATCCACAGTCAAACACAGAGAGAAACGAATGTACCCATGCCACCTGCTTGCTGTTCGTCTGGTTTTCTCCTGTCCTATATAGTTAGAACCTCCTGCCTAGGGAACGGTGTTGCCCACAATGCCCACAATCCAGACAATCGCCACAGACCAACCTGAAAAAACAATTATTCAGTTGAGAGTCTCTTCCAAAGTGACTCTAAGTGGTGACAAGTTAACACTGCCATAACAAAAATAATCCACTTTAAAAATGAAAAAGTCCACTTTGGCTGACAGTGTTAGAGGTTTCAGTCTGCGGCCAGTAGGCCTTGTTACTGTTGGGTCTGTGGTGAGGTGATACATCCTAGTGAGAGCATTAATTAGAGGAAGCTGCTTGCCTTACAGCAGAGGGAAAGGAAGGAGATAGGTTCCAATATCCCCTTTGAGGCTATAACATTAATGACCTAAGACCTCCCACTGGATCCCACCTCTTAAACGTTCCACCATCTCCCAATAGCACCAAGCTGACGATTAAGGTGTTCATACACAGTCCTTTGAGAGACATTGCAGATCCAAATGACAGCACTGTTCATACAAAAATTTTAACATAGGTGCACCATAACAGTTATATTTTCTATATATGGTCGAAAAACAACTGTAGCAATAAAATTCAACCCATATAGTAATTTGTCTATAGTTAAAGCCTGAAGTCAATGATAGTGAGCTGCATGTGTCCATGTGTTTTGATGGGGAAAAAAATACCAAAGCAAACTAAACACAATAGTTTTACTATCAAAAGTCACATGCTCTCACAACTACATAAACCATATAAGGGAGCACATCTCAAGATCATAAAAAATTATTTCATGTAAAAACTGTCCTTCTTGATCCAGCTTTGTTCTGAAAAGCCATTTGTCCATGAAGAGTCGAAGACACTACATGCATCCCCCACTCCTTTCTCTCTTTTTCTCCCATTCCCTCTCCTTAACTAAGACACGTCTTTTAATTTAGTATTGCGATATCCTTGGTAAAGGCCCTGAACCTGCACTTGAGAAATTTGCAATAGAATGACTGTCTCCAAGGATCATTAGTTTTTGGTCTACAGTTTTATCTCTGTGACTTTGTTTATACTTGAGAGTTGCTCGTGTGTGTGTGTGTGTGTGTGTGTGTGTGTGTGTGTGTGTGTTCCTATGTGTGTGGTTATGGATACCATGTGTATGTACATGGAAGCCAGAGGTTAGTCTCAGGTGTCATTCCTCAGGAGCCACCCACCTTGGTTTTGGAGATAGGCTCTTTCAGTGGGACCTGGGCTTGCTGATTAGCTAGGTTGGCTGGCCAGAAAGCCTTGGGGATCCCCAGAATTGGGATTACTAGCACTGTTTACCACACCCAGCTCTACCTGGGCTCTGGGTATTAAACAGTTCCTCAGGCTTGTGTGGCAAACCCTTTACTGAGGGACCCATCTTCCCAGCCTCTTGGGCTCTTTTAAGTTGCTTCTGTTCTTCAAGTCACACACTTGGAGCTCTTCTGAATTGTAAACACAGCAGGTTTCCAGTTCAGAATGTTCAAAATGTCTGACAGGGTACATGAAGGCATGCTCTCCTTTAAGAACTCTTAAAATGACAGAAATAATTTAAAAATAATAAATCAAAAGCACTGGAAACTCACTAGAGGCTAGGAAAAGGCCTTTAGGGGGCCAACATGTTGAAGAAGAGACAGAAAAGAGGGATTAGTTTGGCTAAGAAAGCCAAGAACCCTGCAGATGCTTCAGGCCCTGAATTTTTAATTGGGTCTTTTTTTGTTGCTGTTATTGTTAAGTTTTAATAGTACTTTGTACATTTTGGGTAGAATTCTGTTCTAGTTTGTTTCTCCATTGCTGTGACAAAGTACTCTGACCACTACCAACTTGGGGAGGAAAGGGTTTATTTGTCTTACATCTCCCAGGTCACAGTTCAACAGGGAGCCCAAGGTAGGAACTCAGGGCAGGAACCTGGAGGCAGGAGCTAAAGCACATGGAGGAATGCTGCTTACTGGCTTGCTCCCCTGGCACCAGCTCAGCCTGCTTTCTTATGCAACACAGGCCCACCTGCCCTGGGGTGGCACCACCCACAGTGGGCTGGGCCCTCCCACATCACTCAGTAATCAAGAAGATGTCCCACAGACATAGCCACAGGCCAGTCCAATGGATGTAATTCCCCAATTGAGGGTCCCTCTACCCAAAATGTTCTCAGTCTATAATTTGCTTTTGATTCTTCACAGGATAGAAGTCAATCTTAAATCTAATCTATCAGTTATTTTTTATGGGATCTTCCCCCATCCCCAGTACTGCCAGAGATTGAAAGAGGTCTTCTCACAAGATAGTCAGGCAATCTACCACAGAGATACATGCCCATTTTTTAAATGTTTTTATTTTGAGACAGGGTCTACTAAGTTGCCGAAGCTGACCCTGAACTCACTCAGTAGCCTAACCTGTCTTTGAACTTGCAGTTCCCTGCATTGGGCTCCCAGGTAGCTGGCCTTACCAGGCCAGACTTCACAGATCATACTTTTGATGCTGTATCTTAAAATCTCATCACCAGGGCTGGAGAGATGGCTCAGTGGTTAAGAGCATTGACTGCTCTTGCAAAGGACCTGGGTTTGTTTCCCAGCACCCACCTACGTGGCAGCTAACAACTGTCCATAACTCTAGTTCCAGGAGATCCAATGCCCTCTTCTGACCTCTGTGGGCATTGCACAATATGGATGCACTTACAAGCATGTAGGCAATATACTCAATATACATAAAAATAAGAAGTAAAATATATTTTTAAAAAGATCTCATCACCAAGTCTAAGGACACAGGTTTTCTCCCATGTTTTCCTTAAGAAGTTTTGTTGTATTGCATATCTTATTTAGGTCTATGACATAGTTCAAATAATCCTTGTGACATACATTTATATTTAAAAAAGAAAAAGCAGAAGGGACAGCAGTGAGTTTCTGCCCTCTAGGCCCAGTGAGAACATCAGAGCATAAATCCTTAGGATTTATGAAGCACTTTATATTTCATAAGCACTTCCCTTGGTTAATTACCTAATTAATCTCCAAGGATGGTAACCAAATGATTTCTTTTAAAAACTATCAATTATTTATTAACAGATTAGAAAGCTGATGAAGAGATTGTGTCTAAGTTTCCTTAGGGGAAACTGGAGTCACTAGGAAGCCAAATTCCAGTCTCTTCAAGGTCTCTTAAACTGAAATCAATGAACCCAAACTGCTGCAGCAGGTGGAACCCAGAGATGGAACTCGAGTCTGCATGTCTCCCTGGGTGACCGCCAGCAACCCCTGGAATCTTCTGACCTCAGCGGTGAACCACACTAGAACTGCCACTGCTTTATGTAAAAAGTCTTACATTTACCTATTATTTGTGTGTGTCTGTGTGTGCACAAATGTGTGCCATAACATGCATAAGGAGGTCAGAGGACTTTGGGAATTGAGCTCAGGGCATTGGCTTGGTGGCAAGTGCTTTTATCTGACGAACCATCTCACCAGACCAAATGTCATTGTTTTCCTGTTACAAGATGAGGTCTTGATTGAAATGCAAATTATTTATTCTGGGAATACTGATTCAATTTCATGTTGAATTAATTTGAAGCAAATCATAATTAAGCAAGAATGCCGCTAAATCACCGAGCCCTCAAGTACTATTTATACATAGCTGGCTGTGCTGGTGACAGGCTTGGGTGTAGAATACAGGCAGGATTTCAGGCTTTGACCCTCATTTACTACATGTGCGTCTTTCAAAAAACGTTTTTAAACATCTTATTACTTTAATTTTATGTGTATGAGTATATTGTCTGCATGTATGTAAGTGCATTTGTATCATGCAAAGCCTCTGGAAGTCAGAAGAGGGAGTCAGAGTCTATGGAGTTGAAGTTATAGGCAGTCGTGGGCTGCTCAACATGGAGTTACAGGTGGCACATAGGTGCTGGGAATCAAACCAGGGTCCTCTGCAAGAGCAGTCAGTGCTCTTAACCACTGAGCCATCTCTCCAGCCCAAATGTGCACCTTTTAAAAAAATACTTTTAGGGGCTGGAGAGATGGCTCAGTGGTTATGAACACTGTTTTTACAGAAGACCCGGGGTTCGAATCCCAGCACCCACATGGCAGCTAACAACTGTCCGTAACTCCAGTCCCAGGGGATCCGACAGCCTCTTCTGTCCTCTGGGCATTGCATGACACAGATGCACTCACCTACATGCATACACATAAAATAAAAATAATAAAATATTTTTAAGAATTATATGTGTGTCTATGTGTGGGTATGTGCACATGAATGCTCATGGAGGCCAGAAGAGGGTATTGGACTCACTGAAACTGGAGTTACAAGCAATTGTGAGCTGATCAACATGAACACTCAGACCCAAACTTGGGTTCCCTGAAAGAGCAGCAAGCACTTAACCGATGAGCTCTCTCTCCAGCCCTCTGAAATATGCATCTTGATAAAACATTAAGGTAGGGTAATTCTGAGGGTTAAATGAGTCAATACATTGAAAAGCACTTAGCCTGTATCCGAGTACATGATAAGTACCCAATAAGTTTTCATCTTTAAACAATCCATAAAGGACTTGGGGATTTCACTATAATAAAAAAAGAGAATGATATCTGCTTTTCTGTTCCCCTCTGCTTTGTGAACTGAAGCCATGAGGCTCACTGTCTTGCTGGGGGTGCTCCTTGGGTTTTGTGTGCCAATTTATGCCAATGAAAATTTGCTTATAGAATGTTCTGAGTTCTGGCTCCATGTCAAAACTAGAAGAGTACCTTTTGTAGGTGAGCTGTTCCTCCAGTTTTATGAATTTTGTCTAGGGACTGGCTGCTCTATAAGAATCCTGCCTGACTTCTTTGAGTGTACTTACCCCATTACCTCTTGTGGCATCCGGACACAGTTTTTTCCATGGGGCACTCTCACTGAAACTTGTCACCTAAGAACCAGTGACTTTAAATGTCAGAAGTTATGCTCCAATATCCTGTTCTGCCCAAAGAAAGCTTAGATTCACCTTTACAAAAAAAACAAGTAGAAACAGACAGTAGTTTATTTAGGCAAACAAACCAAGGACCATTGGCAATAAACTCAACATCTCAAGCACAAAATTTGGGGATTCAACCAGGATGTCCATCGAGAACACTTGTTTCGTTGTTGGACATCTAACTTTTCTTCATCCTAGGTGGATGAATGGAGCTATAAGTGTGGATGATTAAGGCAGCCTTAATAACCTTGATACCAACTATCTGAAGATGACACCTCTTCAAAGTTGGAGGAATGCTAATGGATGTTCACTTTTTAGCATTTTAAGATGAGTTTGCTCTCCTATATGTATTTACTCTTTGGGTAAGTAAAAAGCTTTCTCAACCTTTTAAATTTGTAACAAGGGCATTTTTATTTTTTTTAGAAATAAAGTTTTGAATTAAAAAAATGACACCTCTTCAAAGTTGGAGGAATGCTAATGGATGTTCACTTTTTAGCATTTTAAGATGAGTTTGCTCTCCTATATGTATTTACTCTTTGGGTAAGTAAAAAGCTTTCTCAACCTTTTAAATTTGTAACGAGGGCATTTTTATTTTTTTTAGAAATAAAGTTTTGAATT
>NW_008330777.1:74351-117254 GCF_000622305.1 Nannospalax galili
ACCAACAATAATAGAAAGCTGATTGCAGGTTCCAGCTTCTCGTCCCGCACCGGCCTGCAGTTCCCCGTGGGCCGCGTGCACCGGCTGCTGCGCAAGGGCAACTACTCGGAGCGGGTGGGCGCCGGCGCCCCGGTCTACCTGGCGGCCGTGCTGGAGTACCTGACGGCCGAGATCCTGGAGCTGGCGGGCAACGCGGCCCGCGACAACAAGAAGACTCGCATCATCCCGCGCCACCTGCAGCTGGCCATCCGCAATGATGAGGAACTCAACAAGCTGCTGGGCAAAGTGACCATCGCCCAGGGCGGCGTCCTGCCCAACATCCAGGCTGTGCTGCTGCCCAAGAAGACCGAGAGCCACCACAAGGCAAAGGGCAAGTGAGGCTCCCGTGCTCCCCTCCCCCGCCCCAACCGCAACTCGAAGAACGGAACCCCGCAAAACCAAAGGCTCTTTTCAGAGCCACCCACTGTTTCAGATTAAAGAGTTGTGACATTAGACATTAGCCGTTCTGCTGGCTTTCGGTGGCAGCCGCCGTACTCGCTGCTCCCCAAGTCCCCGATTGCCCTGCCCTCCCTTCTGGTCTTGAGCCCCCGGCTCGTCAGTGGGCGGTTGGTCCTGGCCAGTGTGTCCGCAGGCCCTTTCCAAGTCGACACTCGGCTGCATGCACCTGGGCCCGCGCTGTCCCCAGGTGTTCTGGAGTTCGGGGATAGTTACCTGCTCTACCTCCCTTCTTAAGCTTCGCGCCCCAGCGTTAAATGAGGTCTACGCGACGTGGTGACCACGGCCGCCCCGTGAAAGTTACGGGCTGCGGAAGGTCTGGGTCCTGGCCTCACTGGTCTAGTGTTGTGGATTTCTTAGATGGTCTCCCTGTACCCACAGCTGTCCTGGAGCTCACTATGTGGACCAGGCTGGCCCCCATCTCACAGACCCGCCTGCCTCTGCTTCCTGATTGCTGGGATCAAGGGCGTGCTGACGTCACCGCGCCCGGCCCCCAGGTTCTCTTTTGGACACAAGGTCTCCCGGCTGAGCCCGGGCTGACCGCGGAGCTCAGTATGCAGACCAGGCTGGCCTCTAACTCAGAGCCGTCTGCCCTGCCTGCCCAGACCTGGGTTTCGTTTCTAGATGCGCTGGGCGCAGGTCCGGGAGCGTCTTGGGCGGAGCCCCGCGGTAGGAAGACGAGGAGGGCGTGGGCAGCCATCCAAGATGACTTGCAAGCGCGCGGAAAGTGGGACCAGGGCCAGGCCAACTGCTGGCGGGGTGGAGCGCAGCGGGGTGGGGTAGGGGGCCGGCCCGAGCCAATCGGAGGCGCCGGTGTGGGTGACGTCACAGCCAATGGCCGGGCAGCGCGGGACTTTCGAGTGGGTTTCTCCGCCCCGTTGGGAAGCCGGTACGTATAAAGACGGCTGCGTTGGCGCTCTCTGGGCAGCGTCTCCTCTGTTGTCTCGCGCACGGTTCCTTCGGCCATGGCCCGCACGAAGCAGACGGCCCGTAAGTCCACCGGTGGCAAGGCCCCGCGGAAGCAGCTGGCCACCAAGGCGGCCCGCAAGAGCGCACCGGCCACTGGCGGCGTGAAGAAGCCGCACCGCTACCGGCCCGGCACCGTGGCGCTGCGCGAGATCCGGCGCTACCAGAAGTCCACCGAGCTGCTGATCCGCAAGCTGCCGTTCCAGCGCCTGGTGCGCGAGATCGCGCAGGACTTCAAGACGGACCTGCGCTTCCAGAGCTCGGCGGTGATGGCGCTGCAGGAGGCCAGCGAGGCCTACCTGGTGGGGCTCTTCGAGGACACCAACCTGTGCGCCATCCACGCCAAGCGTGTCACCATCATGCCCAAGGACATCCAGCTGGCCCGCCGCATCCGCGGGGAGCGCGCTTGAGTCATCCCGAGTTCTTAGACCACCAACAAAAGGCTCTTTTCAGAGCCACCCACAGGCCCTCAGAAGGAGCTGTTCACTTTGTACTGTCTGAGCGGGGTTGCCTCCGGTGGAACCTGGAGGAGGGGGTGACCCCCTGAGAGTGCCACTGAGAGTGTTGTGTGGTCTTGGGTCTGGGAGACCAAGAGCCAGAAGTCAGATATACAGCTCACAGTTCCACTGGGCTGGGGCAAGCAGGTAGAGGCAGAGCTGATCCACTGGAAACTGGAGAATGCCGGGCCTACCAGTGAGTGGACAGCATTCTGGTTGCCCAACAGCTTTGTCCCAAGCGGGACTAAACAGGCAAGATGGGATGGAATATAGGAGGCTTCGGGAGTATCCTTCACAACAGGTCTGAGCAAGGTGGAGGCAGAGCTGGCCTTGCCATCGAGGAGACCTGACTTCCAGCCCATAATTGCCATACTAGATTACTAGACCTGAGTACTCAATGTAGTCGCTGTTTCTATAGGGCATTGTTTGGGGATTACATCTTGGGTTGTCAGTAGTATCAGCAATATCCAGTGACACAGTCACACCCTTCCTTTTTATTCTCCCTCTCAGGCCTTGGTAGTCTGACAACTAGGAATTAACATTCATTGCTGAGACCTATCCTTCAGGATTCTGTGCATACATCAACTTGACAAGTTCGTTTCCTCCCCTATTCCCACCTGATCATTTTTAAATGCCAGCACAACTGTCAAATAATGGTGGAGACAGTTCTGGATAGGAATGGACCCCAGATGTCAAGTATCTCCTATCCCTTGTCTAGCATTCTGCAAGCTCAAATTGTCCTCTGCTTTTCCTTGGCCTGGACACAGTTGTCTGTTGAGATTGGATGTTTGGCCTGAACTTTGAGGACATTGGTAATTAGCTAAGGTCATTGGGACCTAGATCTTAGTGGTGACCTTCCCTCCTCTAGTCCACTGTCTCCGGCTTCTGGGAATTTTTCCTGAGAAGGAAACTTGGACTTTGTCTAAATCTTTGAGAAGTTATCCAACCCAAGTCTTTCTGAGTTCAATATACTGGTGGTCATTGAATCAGGGACACAGCATGTCTCCCTCTTTTCTCTGCCAGCACCTGGGAGTCCCCAGAGCCCAGCTCTGTAGGTTAGAATGGAAGACAAGGACCGAGGTTGTTTAATTGGTTGTAGTGGGACAAGATCTTGCAAAGCTTGTAGTAAACTGGGTCTCCCCATCGCCCCAACAGGCCTGGAACTTACCTTGTAGACCAGGCTGGACTCCATCGCATGGTGATCTACCTGCCTCTGCCTCTCCCTCTGATTCTGCCTCGGCCCCTTTGCCCCTCTGCCCCTCTGCCCCCTGCCCCTGCCTCTGCCCCTAAAATTAAAAAAAAAATAATAAAAAATAAAAATAAAAAAGAGACCATGAATGTATCCCATCTTTTCTGTCTCCCTAGCATTTAACCAGCTGGGTACTGACCAAGGATCCAACAGACACCCGGACCTGCTCAAGGTCCTCCTCTCCTGATCCTGTCATCTTTCTCTGTTACTTTCTTTCTCTACTCCTCCACTCCCCAACACTTTATTTTTTTTGTCAACCTGTTCTTCCTTTTTCCTCTCTATGCACAGCAGCAAGAAAGCCTTCACTGAGTTGCTTGTGGGAACTCTTTCATTTCATGAACTATCAGACAATACCACCACTCCTGTGAAGGCCTCTGAATTTGCTATTTTCATTAAAATCACCCCACGTCTCCGTACCTACTCGGCTTTTCCCACCTGTCACTGACTATGCACTTGTGCCCTTGTCCCTGCCCAGCTCTCTTGCAACACTGACTCTCCTAGTCTCTTGTTCTGTGTATTTCTTTCATTCCATTTTTGTGTCTCTGTTGCTATCTAATGTGTGTGAATTTGTGTGTCTGTCCCCTTAGCTGTGTGTGCCCCTTCAGCTGTGGTGAGAGGTGAACTCCAGGGACCCTTTGAACAACTGCTGGGGTAGGAGAGGAAGAAGAGGGAGAAAGTCAGATCCCCCCACTCCCCACTCCCTGGCACAGGGATACGGGTTGGTTAAAAGAACCGTTTCAGCCAGGTGTGGTGGCACATGCCTTTAATCCCAGCACTTGGGAGGCAGAGGCAGGCAGATCTTAGTGAGTCATCCTGGTCTATATAGTGAGTTTCAGGCCAGCTGGGACTACTGGGAAACCCTGTCTCAAAAAGCCCAAGAAAAAAAAAAAAAAAGAACGGTTTCCTCAAACTAGTGACTGTCAATGCCACCTCGTAGGGAATTCTGGAACTGTAGAGAGTCAGATCCCTCCTGACAGTCCCTGATAACAGAGGCTTAAATCAACATGTCTGTGGACAGGTGACCAAGTTGTGCTCAAACTAAAATGGTATCTGAGTAGAGGGCCCAAGAGCATGGATGTCGTTCCAATCAAGACAGCTTACATGGAAGTTTACTGGGCGAGTATCTAATGATATACATGATTATAATTGTACAGCATGGTAATTAAACATAAATGGTGAAGGGAGCATGTAAATGACTGCAATCAGTACTACTTTTTCACAGGTAAGCCAAATTTCATTTCCCCATGCTATGCTGCCTACTCACTATCATCTGTAATCACGGACAATGCTGATAATTTGCAGATGTCCTATTTAATCACCATGTCCTGTGAACATACTCAGATCCTGGTACACAGATACATCAACATGCATGTTCATATATGTGCTCATAAGGGGACCCTTGTCCACATTAAAGACTCTGAAATGTGTCCCTTGGCTTCACTCACCTGTTCTTCAGGGCAGAGACTCCTGTGCTTCAGGGCCCCCTGTCCTGACCTGAACAGTTGGGGGGTCTCAAGAAATGACAGCTTCAACCACCAGTGAAGTAATCTGAGTTCCTTCTAATCTCCGAATTCCATTTTAAAAACAGAAATGGGGAAGGGGCTGCGAAAACATTCTATGTACTTTTGTTTATTATGTTCATCATTAGCATCATAACATAAAGACCCTGGTAATTTGGGATATTAGTTCACACCAGACACAGTGGTCTTGTCCTTCATGTGCACAATCTCTAAACTTTAAGATCCATGTTAGTTGTTTTCCAAACGAGGAACAGGCATATTTAGGTTAAGTATCTGGTGGCACACAGTGGGTGGCAAGCTAAAATTCTGGGGATCTTGATTCTAAAGACCATGATTGTAGTCATTTGCTCTTTGGCCAAATACTGTACTTCCTTTTCCTTTGTCCAAATCTTTTTCACTGGTGTCTGTGTTCGTAGGATGGATTGTTTTTAAGGGAAGAAGGGATTAATGGACTCTGAACACATGAAAGGGATTTTGTTATCCAAAAGGCAGGGGGGATGAAACAGTTTGGAGCACTGCCACTATTCATTGAGGCCAAATTTGTTCACATTCCCTGATACGCACAGCAACCACCATTCTGGGTTCAAAAGATTTTGAAAGTTTCAGAAGGTAGGTGACCAAGCTTTGACCACATGGGAGTTTAGGCAGCTTGAAAAGGGGCTGTCATCCAGGAACGGATGTCACCTGCTGGGGCTGTCACTCAGGAAGAGGCTATCATCCAGAAAGGGGCTGTCACTGGGGCCCCTCTGGCTGGTGCTTTCCCTAGGCTGTTCACCCTGCAGGCACACCTGAACCCTCCTCCGGAGGACAACAGTGGATGGCTTGGCCGCATCATCCAACCTTCAAAGACCAGATGATGTCATCCAGCCCTCATAGGCCTCAATGGCGTCTCTCAGCCTCCTTCATGTCCCACTGGTCCCGGCCTCTTCTTTCTCGACTGGGCTTCCTTGACTATGGTGAACAGTCAAGTGACCGATTTTCAGGCTCTTCAAATGCCATAGAGCAGGTCTCTGGGCATGGGGTTTAAGGTCCAAGACAGACTGAAGACTTGCGTTTTCACGGTGGCCCTTCCGGTTCCTGTCTGATGCAGTGGCTGCTCTCCGCCTGTCTTGCACAGGGTCTAACCCTCCTCGTGCCTCCCACACTTCTTTGTAAAATACAATTGTTTGATAACAGCATTACTTCCTCCCTTTTTGAGAACGGTCTTTGAGCAAACACTCCTGAAACTAGCTGAACTTCAGCTGCCCTGCCTGCCAACGCCCCGGGAAAAACTCCCCCATCTTCCCAAGTTAGAGAGATGTTCCTTCTAAGGCCAACACGGGCTTTTAAATGCCTAGGAGACAGGATGTGGGCGGCAGGAGGGGACACAGGACGTGACAGCCAGTGGTGTTTCCAGCCTGTTTCTCTAAGGCCGCACAACAGCTGTCTCCCCATTTCTTCCCTTGTGGTTATATAAGTGAACTAGTTTAAATTTTATAGGATGGGGGGGGGACAAAAAACAAACAAACAAACCCACAGCGGTCCTCAAATTTGGCTGTGCAGAATTTCTACTGAAATAAACTCAAATGTAGACCCACTGTGCCCAGCAACGATGGCGAACACTGTCTCGCCCTTTCAAATAGCTCTCAGCAGAGTATCTTCTGGATAAACAATCCATTCAAAGCTTTGAGCTCTCCACTCACTCAGTGCCACCCTTCTGGGATTGGACTAAATTGCTAGAGAATCAGGGTGTTAAAGGACAATTAAAAAAATAAAATTATACAACTATAAAATAAATGTATGTAGAAGATTTTATTTTACTCATTATGCACTGAGAAAAGCAGACTCCAAAGGGAAAATACATATACAGGCAACCAGGAAGACTAAATTTGATATTTGTTAATTATTATGGTTTGCATTGTAAGTGGTTCCTCCAGAGCTCCCATGTTGGCTCAGTCTCCAATCCAACAGTACTCAGAGGTGGGGCCTTTTGGAAGAGACTGGATCGTGAGGCCTTTGGCTTCATGAACATATTAATCCACTGATGGTTTCAGAGCTTAATGAACTAGTGGGAAGTCATAGGACCTTTAGGAAAGCTAAGGACATGCCATGGAAGGGTTTATTTGTTCCCAGCATTTTAGTTCCTCTTCCCTCCCTCCCTCCCTCTTTCCCTGAAGTGAATGGCAGCTCTGCTCTATCTACTACACTGTCTCACCAGGATACCCTGCCTCTCCACAGGTCCGGAAACAACAGAGTTCAGTGACCACGGGCTGAAATCTCTGAACCTATGAGCTCAAATAAATTTTTCCTGCTTTAGGCAGATTTTTATTAGGTATTTTGTTACAGTGTCAGAGAGTTAGCACACTGATAATGCAAAACCAGCATTGACAGACCTTGGTGAGGCAACATTTGTTTTTTTACAAAGAACAAGAATCACCATTAGCCTTTTACAAGTTAACTTCAATTCTACAATCTGTCAAATTAGTCAAGGACCATGAAAGACAGGATCAGATAATACTAGACTTTCTTCAGAGACTTGGCCAAGAATTCGGTTGTCAAAGTCTGATCCCTTATGTAGGAGGCAAAGCTCATGTACTTAAACAAGGTGCACAGCCCATGATGCTAGAGGGAGTTTGGACGAACTTCAGGAGATGCGGCTTAGGTGAAGAAGTTGGTTCTTGAGGTTTGCCCTTGTAGGATATACTGGGACCCTGGCCCCTTCTCTCTGCTTCCTGGCTCCATGAGGTGAGCTTCTCTTAGTCTACCATGATGCTCAACCTTGCCACAAGCCAATAAAATAGAAAAGTTGAGTGACCATAGATTGTAATCTCAAATCATAAGCCAAAATCAAGTTTTTCTCATTTTAAGTTACTCTGGTATTGTGTTGCAGTGGTGCAAAGTTGACTAATACAGCTGTCAAACTAAAAACATTCTATTTTCATCAGTTTTCCAGTCTAATTCATGAACAGTCTGACAACACAATAACCATGAAGAATTCTAGCTTTCTCCATAAGGTACAGGGTCAGCCCTGCATTAAAGAAAAAAAGAAAACAACAACAACAAAAAATCACAAGCCTTTGGAAACTCCCTTTAGGGTGTATGTGTGGGTGAAGAGCTATCTCAAAAACTAGAGCCTCAGGAGGAGGAAATGAGGTTCACAGATTTCACAATCAGGTGCAACAGAATATCTGAATATAGACTTGAAGTCCAAATATTAAAGCCTAAAAACCATGACATCTCCTAAACCCATCATCCCTATCAGGCCCCACCCACCTGTCTCTTGGACATACTGCACTACATTTAAATGCTCACTGTGATTTTCTGTATCAAAAAGCACCATGTACACTGGTTCTTAGACAAGGATTCAAGATATAAAATATGGCCCACGGAGGACTCCCTTGTTTCTTTAAAAAATGGCCAAGGGGCTGGAGAGGTGATTTAGTGGTTAAGAATACTGCCTGTTCTTCCAGAGGACTTGGGTTCGGTTCCTAGCATCTTCATGTAATTCCAGTTCCAGGGGATCCAACAACCTCTTCTGGCCTCCATGGGTATTGCACAACACAGGTGTACTTACATACATGCAAGCAAAACACTAATACACATAAACATACATACATTTTGGAAAAAAGTGACCAAAATCTAGGTGTGGTGGTACACACCTTTAATCCCAGCCGAGGGAAGTAGGTGGGTCTCTATGAGATTGAGGACAACATGGTCTACATAGCAAGTTCCAGCTACAGGGAGATCTTGTCCACCTCCACCCCCCCAAAAAAAGGTTAAGTACACACTGTATTGACAAGTGAAAGAAATGTCTCCCCCATTCATAGCTATGCAAGAGGTGGACACCGAAGCTGAGTCAGTAATTGCAAAGGCCCAGATGAAGGCTTTGCAGGCAAGTTCTAGATCATGAGGCCAGAGACTGAGAAGCATCACAGTTACTTTGCTTAGTCTGAGATGGCCCTGTGTTGGGTGTTATGCATAGCCCTGGGTTTATTCATTTGTATACTAAAGTGCACTGACTTTATGCTGGTGATTTGAAGTTCTTTAGTCCTGTTTGCCTTTTTGAGGCCTTCAGTCTCAGCCTCCCAGGTGCTGGGATTACAGGTTTGTAGTTATTTATATATTTAATATTAAAACAAAATTACTTGAATTCCTATCCTATATACTGTGCAGCATTCTTGACCAGATTTCACGGTCCCATTAACCACTCATTCCATCTCACATTCCATTTTCTAAGGTTCTTCTTTTCTTTTCAATGGAAACTTACCATCATTTTCCTCTGGCACTTCACTACCCATTCAAGAACTTGAGACACTAGGAGATGATGCTTTTACAGGACCACATGGTACAGAAGATAATTTGAAATAAAGCATGACTCCTCTTAAAAGCATCTTGGGGAAGTTCAGGCTTCCACAGATAACACTGAATATTTTAGTGGATGCTGCCTCTAAAGAGAACAGGCACTACACTTATTTATAAAGGATTTTTGCGCTTGTCATCCAGAGGCCCAAAGGCAGGCAACGGACTGTGACAAAAGGTATGGAGACTCTCATTGGTACAGATTAGGTACGTCACAGATTGGATTCATCGTAGTTACAAGAATTTCAGATAAAGTGTTTTGGTCTATGCCTGAAGGTCATGAAAAATACATTGAGGATCCAGGTCACCTTCATAGCCCATATACTGTTACCAGAATAAAGAGCACAGATGATGACCATATTGGGAAAATGATACAGTAAAGATGCTTGGATTAGAAAAGGCACATGCTCTCAAATATACAAGAATATCCCTCTGGGGAATACAAAACTCAAAGTAGTTAAACACTTGAGAAGAACCCAGTCCCTGAAGTAGTTACAAGAACTTCTAAGAGAAGAGAACATGTCTATCAGGTGCCTCAAGAACATTCAAGGGGACCTGGTCCAACAGTGGTGGCAAAGCCCTTGCCACCACAGTGGTTTCCAATTAAAAATGCAAATTATTTTTAATTAGTGTTTTCATTAAAATATACCTCAAACCACCCTCCCAAACAATAAGACCATCTTGGAAAAAAGAAGTATTGAAAAATGTTAACAAAGTCTAAAAGTAGATATTAGTTGTTTTGATGTTTACCTGATTTTCAAAAATTTATTTATAAAGCTAAGCATACAGCCACAGAAGAGGTTTTTTGTTGTTGGAATAAAGGTAGAGCTGCCAAAACAGAGGTTCTGAAATGCAGAGACAAATGGCAGTTCATTTCATTCCTACAAGTCTTGAGTAGCCCAGGGGGATAGAGACAGCTCTGCCTGGTCAAGCAGTGATGCCAATCGATTTCCTCATTTCTGTCCCTTCTGTCCCTGAGGGTCTTGTCCTTGAGTTAAAGCTCATCTAACAGCAATTAAGACAGTGAAAATAATTTTTTCCTAAATCAGTAAATAGATGTTGCACATATCCTTTCCACCCAGCCTTTTAAACTTGGTACCAATGTTTTGCTAGTCTAACTGCACCGAGTAACTGAGTGTGTGTGTGCCATGTGCATGTGTGTGCATGTGACCACTTACCTTCTCGCTCTGCAATAACTGGAAAAGACAGTGTACTGCTTTAGGGAGAAGATGAGAAATTTCTGCTCATACTTAAATCACATCTTCTTCCCATTCCTTTTGGTTTGAAACATGGATATGAGATGACATTTGCTTTCTGTTTAACATGAGTAAACAGCTCCTCTGACAGAAGCAGTTCCAGAATGTTCAATTATTTAATGCCTATTGGTTTGAAGATAAAAATGGCTCATGCAGGCTCAATAAGAAAAAAAAATCAGATTCACAAAGGTGACTGGAGAATATGTGGGAGGTAGATTGATATGTAACTTCAGAAAACCTCAGCTGAGAAGCTGATGCATATTTATCTTCTTTCCCCTCCCATGGGGTAACAGACTGTATTTTCCAAAGACAGCTGCTGCAATATACAGTCCATTCCACATGCTATTCTTATAATTTGACATGACATCAACACCCTTCTCATTGAGCAGTGAGTCCCGAGTTCCTCCGTGAGCCTCAGTTTACCTGATCCTCCCACACCAGAATGCAGTCAAGTCCAGGGAGGCATTGGGGCTATTTATCACACAGCATTAGAAAACAGGAAAATGGCTTTGATTTCAAACTGTCTCCACACCTTTCTGTGTCCCAATTCTTTTTTATTCAGATTTTTAATGTAACTTTGCTCTTATTACCTTGTGGTAGATGGCACAAATTTAATTACATTAAAAAATGTCCCTATATTTTTCTTCTAAGCCAATGATGTACATACCCAGTTCCAATTCTGTAAGGATCACTCATGAAAGCTTTATCATCATTACTGAGGGACAGATTCTTAATAAAAAGATTACTTTGTATGAATCTGTTCTATACTTTCCCTTCCCTCTCCCCTTCTTTTTTTCCTCTTTCCTTTCATTCTGAGACAAGGTCTCACACAGCCAGGGATGGCCTTGAACGCCGGATCCTCCTGCCTCCATCTCTTGAGTGCTAGGCTTGCAAGCAAGCACTATCACACTCAGAGCTCTGCTCTACATTCCCTGCTCCTTTCCCCCTAAACAGATCTCTTATTCCTGAATGTCTGTAAGAAAATTATATGCCCCATCTATAAAGGCCATGTGACTAGTCATTCAATAAATATGCTCAGAACACACACTTATTGGAAAGTCATTTTATGCAGACTATAACCCGGTGCCAATCATACAAAGACCACTCACAGACTACAGGAGTCGCCTAACTATTGACATTTACACTCATGAAATGAAAACAAATACAAACCACCGGACACATCTGGAAGTCTTCACATGCCTTTAATGACTGAAGAATATTTGAAACAATAGAAACAAAATAAAGCAAAATGACCTCATAGACAATTAAAAATGAACAGGGAAAAATGCACAGCAATTTTAATGTAGGTTCATTTATCTACAAACTAAGAGCTAGATTGGTCTCATGAAATAATACATCATATGGCATAAACCTTTAAAATAGTACTGTGCTTAATATTAAAAAAAATCATGAGACTGTGTGACGACACTGCAGGCTTGTGTGTGCATGAGGTCTATGTACATGTTTGTATGTGTGAAGGTGACCACGCACATGGAGGTCGGAGGTTGATGCTTGGTGTCTTCCTCAATTGTTCTCCAAGTATTCTGTCCTGAGACAGAATTAGTGTCTCTCACTAAAGCTGGAACTCAGTAACTGGTTAGACAGGCTGGCCTATGAGTTCCAGGATCTGAATGGATTTACCCAGCCCTCAGTTCTGGGGTTACAGACTTTCACTGCCAAGCCTGGCTTTTTATGTAGGTTCTGGGGATTTGAACTCCGGTTCCTCATGCTTGTGCAGCAGCTAGAACCATCTCTCCAGTCCACTACAGGTTTTTCTCTTAACTTTTCCTGAATGCAGACACAGGCCAGTAACCATTTAAAGCAATGTGCATGATGCATATTCAGCATCTAGCCCAGTATTTTCACACAGTTAAGAATTTGTTGAATAAATAAATAAACTAGAAAGATGTACTTAGGGGGACAGTTGAGATACAACTGTGTCACTTCACAGGCACATAGAAATACTTGGAGTAAAAAAACACTGTTCTAGGTGTTACAGGGAACTACTGAAAGTAGAAGACACTGTCCTTGTAAGCTTTTAAAAATGATGTAAACATTCACAAATGTACACTACAAATTACTGCCAAATTGTTACTATTTAACTCTGGCCAGTCACCCAAAATAACAAAAAAAACAAGAAAAAAAAAAAAAACAGAAGAAAAAAAACAAACCCCTAACAACCGCACGAAATATCTTTGCAAGATTTTAGGAGCCAGGAGAAATGGAAAATACAAATTCCTTATCTTTTCCGGTATTAACTTCTCATTACAGGAAAATGAATTCACAATGCATAGTCTGATTTTTGGTATCACAGACCAAAATTTCAATGGTGCACAAGTGAAAAATCTACCCAAACTCTTAAAAACTGTATGTGCACAGATGTGCCACAGTACATGAGGCCGCTAGAGGACAACTTTGTAGTGTTGGTTCTCTCCTTCCAGTTTTACATAGCTTCCAGGGGTCAAACTCAGGTTGCCAGGCATGCACGGCAAACACTTTACCTATCGAGCCATTTAAGGTTTTTTGTTTTTTTTCCAAACGAAATAGAAATAAAGCAAATGGCAACAAAGGGAAAATGAATTTATATACTTTTAAAAAATATAAATTAACTGCTTTAACTGCTTTACAAAGTCTAACTATGGAAACTTGTTTTAAATAACATTCTGTATGTATGCTTATAAACAACTAAAATAAGATGGCACCTGAAGATGCCATTCTAGTCAGAATGAATGGTCTTGTGGACTTGGTGGACTTCTGTAAAGTCTGAAATGACTTCAAAGCCAGTAAAATGCCTGCTTTGTTTTATAGCTTGAATTGAATTAAAAGTTGCTTTTTCTTACAATTATTTAGTGCCACAGTACAAGCGGAGGTCAGAGGACAATCTCTGAGAGTTGGCTCTCTCCTTCCACCATGTGGGTACTGATCTCAGGTTTTCAGGATTGATGTTAAGTTTCCTTGTCTACTGAGCCATAGAAACTGGCCCAGAATGAAAAGCTGTATTAAAAATACTTTAAAATGTTAAAATTCCTCTTCTGAATCTTCATTGCCAGTTTTCTGAGGCTGTCTCCTAATACTGATTATTAAATCAATGGTTAATATTTTTGTCAAACATTGAAAAACTGAAGTTAGCAACTGGTACTTAGCAGCTACTGATTCCAAACCTGCCTGACCACTTATCATGGGTTGAGTGGTTTGCAGTGCCTGGAGAGATCTGAGATAGAGCAGTGGAAAGCTGTGAATTCCTTTCTTAGGCTTACAGAGGATTCTGGGAATGCCTAAAAGTGCATTAGCAATTAGCACACTGACCACAGTTTCTTCAGACTGTGGGCATCTCTTGGCAAAATTGAGAAGATAATAATGTAACAAGATCTCAAAATTACCACCCACTGGCAAAACACAGCCTGCTGGCATAGTCGAGGAACAGTGATCCTGGGAAGCATGTGTAGTCAGCAACTTAGATCTCGCCAGAAGCATGTGTCCCCTTCTAGCAGTATCTGTGATCTGTACATTTTCATAAGAAATTTCTGCTCTAGTGTTTTCTGTTATAGGATTTTCAGTAGAATTATTCTCAATTAACAGTTCATGGTCATTGATTTTCCAGATTTTGGGGGGAGATGAACACTTCAGAGTTTCATCTGTTTGGAATGTATCTGTTGGTGTCACTTTGGATATTGAACATGGTATTTCTGTTTCTAAGTCTATATCTGAAGATACCGAATTTGAATATACTTTTAAGCAGTTCTGAGTTTTTTCTAATTTATCTTTTTTCTTTACTATTATGTCCTGATACTTATCAATTTCTGGTAACGGAATATTTTCTCTGCTATTTTTGTAAATAAGAGGACTTGATGTGTCATTTTGGTCTTTGGTTTGTATTACATAATTTAGATCAAGGTCAGTAAATAACTGCCTAAGCATTTTGAATGCTCCATGAAGAGCACTCTCGTGTTGTTGAACAAGACCCAGAACTGGTCCACAAAGGATCATACAGTGTGGTATAAACGTGTATGTGCTAATCAAGCCAAGATGAACGTACCTTTTGGATCTAAGGACAAGGGGTTTACAAAACTTCACCAAAGCAGTGCTACAAATGTCACACTGTGAAGAGACCTGTGGTAGGGCACATGGAGAAAGGCCAGCAATCCTGTGGATAAGAGAAATTTCCTCTGCTGATACACACTCCACCACTGATATGCCACTCAGTCCTGCACAGTAAATAACCAGGTCTGGTTGTTTCACACTGGACAGGAGCAGTTTCACATTCTGACTATGTAAATGTTTCATTACTGTTTTTGTCTTTTCCATAATCCAAAACTGAGATGTCTGAAACTGTGCTTCTGAATTTAGAATAAACTCTGACTTAGAAGCTGAAAAGAGAGGCTGGATGGATTCTGTTACTATCACCATTCTTATGTCACCATCTGCTGGGCAATAAATAGAGAAGTCTCTGTGAAGCACAAGTCCATCCACAATTCTAGAATCTGAAACAGGAAGACCAGTCACACCAACATTCAATTCTACAAAACAGTTATCCACTAATTCAAATGCTTCAACCCCACTTTTACAAGTCATACACTTGAAAAAGTAGTCACACATCAACTGTGAAATAAACTTGTGATTATTTCTTCCTACTCTTCCACAAAAATATGCTTCCAGGAGTAATTCTAAGGAGTTCCTACACAATGTTCGTTCATTAGCTGGTGAAGAAAAGATGGACAGAAAGTGTCTACTTAAATATTGGTCCACAATGCCATCTAGTATTTGTGTCTGAAACATTAGTAGAGCTTGGGCAATATATTTCCACTGACAACTGTTTTTCCAATGCCAGGCATGAGTATGAATATTTTCAGAAGTGAATGACTCTTTTTCTTTTTCTCTGATTGCATGAAGTCCTCTTAGTAAATGGCAAAGAAAAATAATAAATGTTTTAGCACCATCTCCTGTTTTTTTGAGATGACTGGAAACACATGCCACTATCATCCTGTACGGGGAGAAAGAAAAAGCAATTCAGATTTTCTGAAGATTGGCTTTCTACTTTGGAACCAAGTTAAACCCGTTTTTATAGTTATGGACATAGACTATCTTTTTTATACACAGACTTAGCTTAATTTTTTCCCTTTTCTAAGTTACTTTGTTTTATTCTAAGATCCTGGGAAACGAGTGAAAAGAGTTCTTGGTAGTTAATAAAATTTGGGGTTGATGCCTACTCCTTTGGGCAGCACTCTAAACCGGGGTCTGTGCTGGTCTCAGGAGGTTTTTTCTCTAGGTCCACGGCCTTAGGGCCTCGGGACTAAACGAAGTTTAGGGAGACAAAACGAAGTTGACGGAGGCTGCAAGCCTGGCTTACTGGAGGTGGAGAGAGGTACCTGGCTATGGGATGTTCCAAGTGCAAGGCCTCCAGGAGAAGACCTCCATCCCGGCTAAGCAGCACCTCGCCAGTGGGCTTCGTACACAACACCTGCCGTCCCTCAGGCCCCACGCAGCGGCTCACGATGGTTTCCAGCACCTCGGCCACCTGCAGCGCCACAGTCACAGACCCTGGGGCGGCCATAGACCTGAAGCTTGTGAGCTGCCTCCAGCTAGCCAACTGGTGGGAGGTCAGGACCAGGAAAACAGCAGAACTCGCCAGGAACGGAAAGGGCGGGAAGAAGGCCGGAAGTCGCAGCGTAGCTTGAATGGCTTGAGTGGATTCGCTGCACAGTACTGCTCCTTGGCTTGCACAAGCCAATCACGGGGGAGGGGGGGTGTCCGGGGCGGAGCAAAGCTGGTCCTTGCGGCTCACAGACAAGCCGTTCCTTGCAGTGATGCAACTGCTCCCGCGGTATTGTCTCCTCGGAAGCGCCCTCCCCAGTCAGTGCTATAGAGGGGCTAGCCAGAAGGTGGGCGTGGGCACCACCTGCTATAGAGGGACTAGCGGAAAGAGGGCATGGATACTGCCCCTGCCAGAAGCTGCTGCTGGCTTTGTGGCACCTATTCACTCTACACTGTTCTGTCCTCACAGAAGTTTCAGGATTTACAGGACTGACTAGGACACTTGGCCACCACCATGAGTTTCAGGTTTTATGTCTTCTGCAGAAGCTTGTACGTTTCCTGCACTCAGGTACACAATGAAACACCAACTACAATTTAGCCATTTTCCTTTGGTAGAAACATTTTACTCTAGTCACATTGATGATCATCAGTAGTACAATTTAACGCACACTGAGGTATTTTAGTGTACATACTGCCGAAGTAGAACTAGTTCATGTATTTAGAACACAGAGACTTCAAGGAAAGCTTTAGGTTTCTATTGAGATTGTCTGCTAGTCAATCATATTCTTTGGCCTCTGCTTTGATCATCTTAGAAAAAAAAAAATCAAAACCTCAAGATAACATACATTTTTAAAAGTTTGTAAATTTTGGGGTGGATATTCTATAAAAAGTACTTTATAATTTCATACACAGAGTAAGAATTCAAGTTAAATACGTGTATATGAAATTGTTATGGTAGAAGACCACTTTGGGCTCATTAAATCCACAAGGCTATTTTGTAAGACACTGAAAATCCAGTTAGTCTAATAGCACAGCGCAGAACACTTGGTAGAGTCAAAACATGTCAATATTAGCAGAAAAGTAATCTTGTAGATTTTCATTTAGATACTGAGAGCTATTTTCCTTCTTCCTTATTCTTACACTAGATAAGGAGAAAACTAGGTTCTCCTTGCTTGTTTATAGTGTAGAATCTCTGAGGGCAAGTACCAAGTAGGAAGAGGTAGAGGGACACAAGGGTCAGAATTTCTTGGATGAAAACTATCTGAGGTTTACTCAGTATGGACTCTTTACAGGTGACCTGGGGGAAACAACTTTCATATGGCTTAGCATATGTTTAATAGTAATAGTTTTTCTGTTTCTGTTTATCACTATCCTTAATACAGATTTAAGCAGAGCTAGTCTAAACATTTAAATACTACAACCAAAGTTCTATTGAAGTGCTCTATAGACAGGGATTCAAACATATTTTTATTCTTACAGAAGACTGTTTTCATTCTTACTGTCTAGTTTTGGGAGTTAACTTTTTTTTTTTTTTTTTTTTTTTTTTTTTTTTAGAAAGCCCCAGCTGTCCTGGAACTCACTATGTAGACCAGGCTGGCCTCGATCTCACAAAGATCCGCCTGCTTCTGCCTCCCAAGTGCTAGGATTAAAGGCGTGCACCACCGCACCCAGCTGGGAGTTAACTTCCTTAAGCCTCATTCTTCATGTATAAAATATGGATAGTTTCCACTTATTTTAAAGTTGTTAGGAAAATTAAAAAGGAACAATATCAAGCACCAAGTAAAGACATACGTTAAGAGATCTGTTCAATCCCTTTCAAGCATCTTTTGCATATACCCTGTTCTGGTTTGTTTCTTCATTGCTGTGACAGAATACTCTGACCACTACCAACTTGGGGAGGAAAGGGTTTATTTAGCTTACATCTCCCAGGTCACAGTTCATCAGGGAGCCCAAGGTGGGAACTCAGGGCAGGAACCTGGAGGCAGGAGCTGGAGCACAGGCCATGGAGGAATGCTGCTTACTGGCTTGCTCCCCTGGCCCCTGCTCAGCCTGATTTCTTATGCAACATAGGCCCACCTGCCCAGGGGTGGCACCATCCACAGTGGGCTGGGCCCTTCCACATCACTCATCAAGAAGATGCCCCTCAGACATGGCCACAGGCCAGTCCAATAGAGGAAATTCCCCAATTGAGGCTCCCTCAACCCAGGTGTGTCAAGCTGACACTAAAGCTATCCAGCACATACCCCCAACAAAACAAAGCAAAATAAATAAATTAGAGCTAATTGAGTTAACCATGTTGTAACAAAAGTCATTTGATCAGACTGCTCTTTTAAAAAAAAGTTTATTTAGAATGCCTACTTGTAGAAGTTAACATAATTTTACAGATCATTAGAAAAACTTTTCTTTCTGCAAACATTTATTACAGGTTAAGAATAATAGATTAGAAATGTAATACATTACAAAACAGTAGCTTGTGACTATCTATACATTTACTATGCACCTTAAGGAAAAGAATTCGACAGTGTGCTGTACTTACACTGCAGGTAACATACTTTTATTCTATCATACGAAACTGACCAGTGGTAGTGTTTGAATTTATAAATGGCCATTAAGTGATGTACTTAAAATTAAATGTATATTTATCATGCTAAAAAGTGAAAAAAAATTCAACTTATGTTCTGTGGCTGATCATTCAAATGTTTCATGGCATTTTAAAAAATAATCAGTATTATAATACTAAAATAATTTTACATGATAAATGAAGCCAATTTTTCTAAATACTTTAGAAAGTATTCACATTCATTTTTGTCATGGGTTTCCTCTAACTTTTCTAAATATGTTAATCATATTAATAAAACACTGGTCCTATACAATTTTAACAGTCCATCCTCAATTAAAAACTAACAAAACAGTGTGTTAACTGTAACAAAAGCAAATATACTAAAGTCACACAATATATAGAAAATGAAACCAATTTATGGAATAGTGGCAGGTTATACATTTTAAAGAATCTCTTTTTATAGTCAAATAAGATGGAACTTGAAATGCAAACTTACTGAGTTATATTAGGTTCCCCCCACTGGGTCAAATCAGAAAACTGGATACAAATGCTAATATTTAACATAATTCAAAATAATCTGCATTCTCATGTATGGCTCAATAATGCTATCATCCCTGTATATAAAACAAAACAAAAAACCCATTTGATGCTGACTAGAAATGCTAAACATTGGAAAAAGATTGAATTTTATATATTTGTTTTCTTAAATTTTGATGAAGACATTCTTCAAAAAGTTAAAACTGCCTTCCACAAAAATTTGTGAAAATGGCACAACTTGACACTCCAAATAGTATGAATTCCATCAAAAGGCACTGTTTACAATACTCAGAATAATCTGACAAGTTTACTTCAATGATGTCTGAGTAAGAATATATGTGAAATAGGTAAATAGACAAACCCTTATAAAAGTACAGCGTCACTGTTAAATATTCTTCAGCTATAAAAAGGAAATAAAGTTACACAGAGAAATGACCCTTTTATGACAAATAAGCCAAGAACACTTTGAACACATTATGGTTCCGTAACACAAAATGACAAAAAATATTTTCTTAAAGGCACAAAAGCATGAAATAGTAAATGAGGATTGTATGTTACAAGGCCAAGTTTTCAATGGAATGCAGCTGTCAACTGAGCTGTGACAAAGATTACCACTGTACCTTTATAAGTCACACAGAAAAAGTACTGGTATGAAATACAAGTAAAATCTCTACTGCTGTAACTTACTTAACACTTCTGCCTTATATTGTTTTTTCCTAGCCAGCAATATCTTACTAGAGGGGAATAACTAAAGATATAGTACATGTAACAACTAAAAAACAATAAAAATGTCAATAATTATTACTACTCATTTAAATTTTCATGTGAGAAAATATTTTGGATAAATGAAGAAAACTGGTCATAAAGTCACTTGTCCTAGAAACCACATGAAGCTTTCAGACAGTCTGAAACTGTAAATCGCATACATTATGAGTCCATGTCTGAAGAAAGATTAATCTCAGGTCAAGAACATAGTATGGCTAAACACAAATTATGCCTTTTAAAGGCTTTACATACTAAGCCCAGTATAACTACTGATCTAAAATTAATCCACCAGTTCCTGAGTTTTGTATTCAGTTCATAGAAAAGAACTCACACAACTAAAAGCATAAGAGAAGTATTTGATTAGACATATGCTTTTAGTGTGTAAGAAACAGTCACAAATAACCCTGCTTTTTAGTTTCTGACTCATTGGGTAAGAATCCATAACATCTGCTCTAAAAGGAAGTTTAAAAAAATAAAACAACTACCTTTCCAGTCTTATATCAATACAAATAAAGCACTATTTAAGCCAAATGAAAATAACATATAAATGGATTAAGACCAAAACCCCAAGGTAGGTCCACCAGGAAAATTTTTAAAATTTCAGAGTTTAACAATGAAATGCCTTTTAGTGATCAACCAATCTAGTTACATGTAATATAAATTAATACTAATTTAAATCATATAAAGGATCAAGTTGTACAATATTTACAAAATATCACATATCCGTGAATAGGCAGTTGAGCATATCGGTAGTAGAATGCAAATACAAAAAAAATATTGACAAATGTGAAATACAACCCAAAATACCTGGGTTCTAATATAATAATGAAATACTGGATATAGGTACATGTTGTTTATGCTGATAAATTTTAAAAATATGTGTACATATGAAATACAGCATTGTTTTGCTAACGCTATATGGGAAATGGCTCTTCATAGAAACCTAAGGTTACTTAAGATAGTTATATTGGTTAGAAAAACCCAGGTTTTCAGTTTTCATAATGCAGCAATCATTTCTTTGCTTTGTATTTATTACAGGACAGAGAGCTGATGTGATTCTCCGAGTATCTCATGGCCTCTTCTTAGTGAAAGGCAAGTGCAGCCTGAGCAACAGCTCTCCATCTGCATTTCTCATTTTATAAATCTTTCTAAAATCTATAGTTTCCAGAACCTAAAATAAATTTTAGGACATGTTCCTATACTCATTACCTTTTCAAACATTGTTTTTGACAACAATAAATATTTATGTAAAACCACAAAGTCAAAATATTAAACTGAAGAAAAAAGCAAAAAGCCTTAGGGGGAAAAACAAATTGCCTGAGACTGAACAAAAGGGATCTTAAAGAATTGTGTTTTTGCCACAGAAGGAACAAAGGGAGATCATAAACTTCAGAACCTGATACTCTTAAATATTTGATTTATTGCACATTTTAAAGAAACTGATTTTAATGTTCTTAAAGTAAAGGCCATCACGGTGTCTTTTCTTACTGCCTTTCTCTTTTTTGGCTTTTGAAGTAAAATATTAGTTACAATTTTTTCTATTCTACTTATTCATTGAGCACACTAGTGGCTATGTCAAAGCTAAACTGTTTTTCTTAAAAAAAATGAATTATCAGAATTTCATATACCCTATAAACACCTCTAGAATTTGGATTATGTCATGGGCTAGCTGACCTATAAAGCAAGAAAAAGGACAGCAACCAATTGGAAGCATTCCTTTTTCAGCAAGTGCTTGTGGTGGTATTAGAGTGAATAGATCCATGGACCTGCATACCAGTTTTTATTATTGATATACACACACAAGTACATACAGATAGGGGTTAAAAAAATCTTGTGTAAACTTTAAAAAAATTGCTACCTGTCTCTTACAATATATTAATTTTAACCATTCATGCTTTCTTCTTGGTGCTTCTAAGAAGATAACTGACCTGGGTACTCTGGAGATGGTTTTAATAGTACAGTGTGTTCAGTTATTCGTAATGTCTATTATTCCATCATTCCCCATCTGTAATTTCTTGATAAAAGTTGTATGCCAGTCTTATGAAGAAAATAGATCACTATACACCTACTTATAACATTGACAGCGTTTCTGTTATGAACAATGGTACTGGTACATTTCAGAACTGTAGAATACAGAAGCTACTGTTGCATAAGAGTTCTTGTGTACACATGTGGATTTATTATACTCACATGTAGACACATTCCCACAAGAGCTAGAAATGTCCTGGCACTTAACATGTAGCTCATTTTAATAACCAAATGGAATAGGTCTTGTTTCAGGTTATGTATACAAGATGTGAACGGTAGACAGATACTTCTACATTTATCTCCTATGTTTTTTGTTTGTTTCAGAAATAGTGTGATGCTTTAAATAAAGATCAAATCAGTTTTAACATTAGTCCCAGGCCAAATCTGATCGTTCTAGTTCATTGACTCAACTGCTGAGAAATTCTACTTAAACATAAAGTTTATTATGACTTGAAGCAAAATCAGGAGGAAAATGACGAAGTAGTCTTTTTGTTGCAGAAAATAATCCGTGGCAGGTCTACTTGAAGCTAAATGATTTCGGAGAGCCATAATATTTCTATAAAAATAAGCAAAAATAAATTTGGTAATTATTTTTCAGAAATGTTAGCACAAAACTCACAATTTATTATGATTCTGTCACAAAGGATCTAATTACATTATCTAAAGTAACTAGTTCAGTCAGTTACTATTCTAACAAGGACCTGATCATGGCAATAACCAGGGTAATGTGTATTAAGCATATTACTTGATATGTTTCAAAATAATGTCTCAAGTTTGATGATACAGAAACATATTATCTTCTCCATTACAATAGCAGTTTAAAACAAGTATTTTGTTCTTTAGTTGGCTCACTAACCTTTTATCTGTACTTGGAAGACAAGGGTAAGATAAAAATTCTAAATTCTCTAGGAAAAAGTAATATAAAAATTTCCTAGCATTTTCTGATTCAAGAATGTTTTGTAGGATTTCTTATCCTAACACAACCAAAATGTTAATTAGTCATGAAATACGCTTATAATATCATCATGACACCTCAAGTGCTTTTGGCTAAAAGGAGCTGATGAGTGAAGTACTGTTCTTTTTTGGGGACTTGAACGCTCAAAGTGTTTTACCAGTATAAAGATTATAGAAAGGAGGCAAAGCAATCAAGAAGTTAATTCATGCATATGATTAAATTAGGAAACCTAAATACTTTACTAAGGCCCGATACCACCCACGATGCATGTCATTTCCTCCATTCTAAGGAGCTCATAATTCCAGGGGCTGGACAGCACACACACTAGCAACTCTGCATGGAAGTAGGTGCTCAAAGGAAGATGTATGGGGAGTTAGGCAAGCTCATTTGAGGGATTAACTAACTACCTAACAGGGCCAGGTGAATGATAAGAAATGGTGTAAAAAGGTAGCATTTGAATGTAATAGAAAGGATAAACAAGTTTTCTTGATGGGCAATGTGGAACTAAAAGGAATCTGAGATTCAATGAGGGTAATGGTCCAAAACTAAAAAAGCATGATATGCTAGATGTGAGAAGCTTCATTAAGACAAAAACATGGGCTAGTGGAGAACAGCAGGTGGAGATAAAATAGCAACAAAATACAAGAGAAACTATCCAAGAACAGAGACTTTTTCTTATTTTAATTGCCCAGAACATACATCTAGCACTGGGTGTTGAATGCATAAAAGCTGGTAGGCTAATATTAAATATTTTTAAAACTGATATAGACTGAGAGGCAGCATATCTGAACTCTTGCTATCAGTGGAACAGGATCACAACTACTTTTCGTCCAGGAACCTTTGTTAAGTGTTAATACCCTTTAGTTGCTGGATCATGGAGTGGTGTCTAGGGTAGAGTTCTGCTCTCAGGGCAACTGCTATAGAAGTATTTCAGTATTTTAACAATGGTACATTCCAATTAAATATTAGCCATGCACAAAGGGGATTGTAGGAGCAAGCTACATTCCCAGCATGCTACAGCAGTAAAACCTTTCTACCCCCACAGAGAGAAAAATGTTATAACAATTCTATCTCCTCTAGTATTTCAGGAATTTTGTGAGTTTCAGACATCAAGTAATAGAAGCCAGAGCTCTTATTTTTGTTTAAGCAATGTTAAAATATGTAAAGTAAGCTTATGATTTCCTATGCACCAGGGTCTTTACTTCTCTGGACTCACTGTCAGAATATATTACCTTTTAACTTCCTCCTGTGTTAGCTTTATAGAGTCGATGGAATTCTGAATGTCTCCCAGGTCTACCCCTTTCTTTCTTCGTGTACTTGGTTTTACAGATTGAGCTAAAAGACATTTGGAATGAAGTTGTAGTCACAAATGCAATCTAAGGTTAAATTTAGTGATTATTCTGCAATAACAATTTATCTAAGCATTAGTATTTGTGGGCTACAGATTAAGAAAATAAAAATAACATTCTGCATTTTTGAAGTCTCAAACATATCAAATTGAAACCAGAAGGCTACATGGAGTAGTTTCAAATTATTTAACTTGTAGAAGTCAACACACTTATTTTTTAACTCATTAAAATAAGCAAAATCAATTCATATAAAATATGTATTCATTTTGGGAACATATTACTCACTTCTTTCCCTTGCCCATTTGCACAGATCTGAAGACGTCTGCTTTCTGAGCCTCCTTTCAATTTTTATTGTTACCTTTATTCCTCTGGTTACCTAACATTTAAACCTCTTTAGCCATTTCACATCACTTCTGCACATCTGCACTGCCAAGCAGCAAGCTGTGTAGGCATCTTCAAATCTCCTCCCATCTATTCCTTCCTTTCCAGTTTTGTTCATATCTTACTCATGGCTTTCTTTTTAAATAAGGAAGGACAATAGTAATACCCAACTTTCACACAGTTTTAAAGCATCAAATACTCAACAAATGCCAGCAGACACAGTATAGGAGATACAATGTAGATAAGAGAACCAATTAAGGAGTCAAAAATATCTGCATCCAACATGTATGTTGGTACCAATCCACATACCCCTCTTCATGGGCTCTGTGACCTTGCACAGGTTAACTTGTTGGAGTCTCTATTTTCTTTGTTGTAAAATATGACGTTTAACACTATCATATTCCCTTTTAGCACCATAGTACTATATATTTCTGCTTATCAACCTTCATTCATTGTTCTTCTTTAGCTAGTCAGGTATGTTGCCCCTATCCATGCCTCAGGCCTAGACTGCTGTAATCCACTGGAAATTCTAACGAGTCATCATGACTCTGTGAAGAATCGTCCCTTAAATAGAACTAAGCTCCCTCTCTTCACCATTTATCATCTAATTTCCTCATACTTACTGTTTATTCCCTTTAGCAGTTATCTCTGTAGGTAGAGTAGGCTCCTTAACTTGGTGTAAACTCAGAGACTGTGGTTTAAAGTAGTTTTAAAACAATTTTTTTTCAGTTTCCTACTATGTCCAAAACACTATCTTAATTCCTTCTTAGTATATCTCAATATAATTGTTCAAGACAGTTCACACAATATCTGACTTGGACAAGACATTATTTAACCTACATAGTCCATGAGTTGTATATATTTGTATTTTCACTTGTCTTGACTTCTAAACACTACTAATTTACCTTAGGAATGACAAACTCTTTTGAAGCATGGAACTAACTCAAAGCTCAAAAATTACTTCTTGAATTCAACCAGTAATTTTTCAGAGGTGAGCAAGACAGAAGAGCTGCTGCTGCTGCTGCTACTACAGTGTGGGTCCTGTCTGCATGCCTCCCCTTTCTTCATCTCCCATGCCTTACCTTGTGCTCTGTGGTTCTAACTCATCTATAATCTAACAAAGCATTTATACTCTTTTCCTGCCACCACACAATTACATTCTTGAGTTAATTTTAGAACCACTTACATATACACCCAGTATAGTAAAATCTTTTTTTTTCAGTCTTTTTATTTTAATTGTTTTATTTTAGTTTTTGTCATTCTGAAAATTTCGTACATGTATAAAATGTATCTTGATCATATTCACTTCTCACTCCCCCCAATTCCCTACAGGCTCCCCCATCATATCTCCCTCCTAATCTTCCCTCCTTCCCTCCTTCCCTCCCTCCCTCCCTCCCTCCTGTTTAACCCACCAATTTCAAGGAAATTTAGTTTTCTACATAATTTTGTATCAACCTTTTCCTGAAAAGCATTTAGATTATTTCTAAATTATACTGCTGTTATAGAAGTTTTTATGATAAATACATTTGGAAAATGATGGGTCAAAGACACATTTTAAATATGTTAGCTCTACTAATATTTTGATTTGCTGTATAAGTGTTCAAGAAAGCATGAATTTTATGGATATCATACATAGTACTGACCACTTACTAGGTACCATTACGTCTCTAGATGATGAGGATTCAGTAGTGAACAAACAAAAACATTGACTTATTTGGAACTTAGAATGTCATGGGGGATATGGACAATAAACATGTTAAGATAGTCAAATGTGCAGTGTACTGAATGGTGTTGTGGATGAAGGGGAAGAGAGTAGTGTAAGGAGCTTGACAGAAGTACCAGGTGAGAGATGGGTAGCTGAGGACAGTAGGCTAACATCAGAATGTAGTGGTTCATTGTGTTATCCTTGAATACTTTAGGGAATCAGATAGAAATAATGTTATACATGTTTTCACATTGTAAAAAATCATGGCATTACATAAAATATTAAATAGAAAGGTAGTTTAAGCCACTATTAAAGTAAAATTTATGCATCGCTGTTAGCAACATACTCTGTTCCAAAGGCCAAAAATATCAAAAGTATTTGGGAGCTTGTATCTAATCCTTAAAAGATTTTTATGGTTGCCTCTTCAGAGGGGGAAATGTTGGAGGGGAGGGAGTGGGCATGGATTTGACCAAAACACGTTATATGCATGTATGAAATTCTCAATAAAGTTTTTGTGAAAGTTAAAAAAAAAAAAGGCATAGGGAACTTTATATTCCACAAAGGAGAATGGCTTATAACAAAATGATTTCTGATGATCTTTTAAAACAATATAATAGAGAATCTATGGAAGTACAGGTCAGTTCTTTTAGCCTTTTAAATTAATTTTTTAAAGCTTATCTTTTAAATTTGGAAGAACAACATATATTTAAAGTATTTTATAATTGCTACAAAGTACCAATTAACAAAAATAAGATGCTATATATTTATAGCATATGCTATAAATATATTGTAAAAAATGTTTTTCATAGCTCTCTTGAAACCATATATTCAGTGGGTCATTACATTAATACTTTTCATTGATGACCTTATAATTACCAATCTTTTATATTTTAAGGTAAGTATTTGACTTTTTTAAAAAAAATGACTCAGTGAATAATCTGCAGTTAAGTATTTTTACCTTCACTTCCAGATGAGTCTTGGATATCAGGTTCTGGGGAGGAATAGCCTTTTGCCACTTTCTTCTGTTGTCTCGTTGGTTTATGTTTCATTTTTGGAACACTAACCTGAAAAAGATCATGCTATTATGTGAGCTTGTACTGTGGTCTGTAAATAAAGACTGCTGTTGTACAGCTGTCAAAACTGCTCATGGGAAAAAAGAAAAAAAAAACTATTCATGGGCATGAGCTTCAGAAATAAAGATTAAAGGAAACAATCTAATGAAAATTTAGCAAATAAGATGCATTGCACTTAGCAAGCCAATTATCTGATTTTAATTGGGTACAAGTATTAGAGTAAAAAAATTTAGTAAGTAATTTCTCTTCCATTTCTCACCCTTAGCCCAATACCTCCTTTACAAAAATAGGTACCCACAGCTATTAGCTTATATATCCTTCCAGAGACATTTTAAGCATATACATACAGACAGGAACATCTATCCCAATCACTGTGACTGTCCCAGATATCTCCAGTGGAATATTAAATAGCACTGTTTAAAAACCATTCTTATGTTGTTCCCAATGTTAGAAACATTCCCACTGATATTGGGTATATAAGAAAACTTAAGCTGGGTGTGCTGGCACATGCCTTTAATCCCAGCACTAGGGAGGCAGAGGCAGGGGAATCTCTGTGAGTTCAAGGCCAGCCTGGACTACATACTGAGTTCCAGGCCAGCTAGGGCAACAGGGAGACCCTGACTCAAAATGATAGAAAAAAAAAAAGAAAATTTAAATTATTTATTTTTAGTGATACCTGGGTAATACAGGAAGCGTTTTCTGACAAACAGGAATAATACTAATGTTTTTCAGTATACCTAAACTCACTGAAAAATCTACGGGCAGGCATAAGATTCAAAGTATACTAAATATCAACTAGGACCGAATTTTCTGTAGGATAATAAACTTTAGAATAATAATTAATAGGTTTGTAATTCTGGTGACCAGTCCTAAAAAACTAGAATCAGGAAAGTAAGGCAATATACATGCTTAGAAATACATGAAGGAATACAGGAAGTCAGTAGTTACAAGTCAAGAAAATATCCCTGATTATTCCTTGGAACAATTTTGTAAAACCTTATATATGTACTTGAAATGTAATTTTTATAATGTATACTGAGTAGGCAGGTTGTAGATTAAGCCTACACTCCTACTTTAAGTTTGGGAGTTCGCAAAATGACAAAGAGAGTCAGCAATTAGGGATGTATGAAGATTGATTGTCATAAAGTCTGCCTTTAGGAGGAGGCAGAGTTGTCTCATGTATCTCTACTGTGTCAGAAGGACAATTTAAAACATTTTTTCATTTTAAAAATTGTGATAGCATGTCTAGGATCAATTTTGCTGTTTTAACAACTACCTATAATCCACCAGCACTAGTTGTTGTTTCACAGTGCTGTATAACGATGACTACTATTTCCAGAGCATTTTTCATCATTTTAAAGATTTTGTCTACTTTGTCTCCATGAATTTGCTTATTTGAAAACCATATACTATTTGTCCTTTAGAGCTGGGCTTATTTTATTTACGTATTTTCAAGTTTTGGGACACATGCATCTTAACAATATGAACTCTTCCTGTCTAAGAAAATGGATTATCTTTTCATTTATTTACGTCTTATTTTATTTCTTCCACAATATTTTACGGTTTTCACTGCACAAGCCTTCCACATCTTGGTTCAATTTATTGCTAGGTATTTTTCTTCTGGATGTTACTATAAATTGAACTGCTTTCTTTTTAAAAAAGTGTTTTAATCTTTATTTTACTCTATCTATCTATCTATCTATCTATCTATCTATCTATCTATCTATCTATCTATCTATCTATCTATCTATCTATCTATCTATCTATCTATCTATCTATCTATCTATCTATCTATCTATCTATCAATCATCTATTTCTTTTTTTTTTTTTGGTCTTTTTGAGACAGGGTCTCCCTGTAGCCCCAGCTGGCCTGGAACTCACTTTGTAGACCAGGCTGGCCTTGAACTCACAGAAATTCGCCTGCCTCTGCCTCCCAAGTACTGGGACTACAGGCATGTGCCACCACGCCCAGCACTTATCTATATTTTTAAAGACTTATTTTTACTTTGTGTGCACAAATGTTTTGCCTGCGTGTATATATGTGCACCAAGTATGTGCCTGGTGCCTGCAGAGGCCAGAAAAGGGTGTCAGATTTCCTGGAACTTGAGTTACACACTGTGAGCTATAACATGACTGTGAGCTGCCATATGGGTGCTGAGAACCAAACCCTAGTCCTCTGCAAGAGCAGCAAGTGCTCTTAACTACTGAGCCATCTCTCCAGCTCCTGAACTGCTTTCTAAATTTCCTTTTGGGATTCCTCACAGCAAGTTATAGAAACACAAGTATTTGTGTATTCATTTTATACCCTGAAACCTTGCTGAATTAATTTATTAAAGATTTTTTAAATCTATAAGATAAAGTTATCTGTTAAAAATTTTTATGCAACAAGTTCTTTCTCTCTTGCTGCTTTAAGGCTCTCCTTTTGGCTTTGAACAGTCCACCATGGTGTGAGTGAGTTTATTCTACTCAGAAACTGTTGAATGTCTTAGATTTGTAGAGTCATATCTGTCACTAAATCTGGGAATCTCAGAGCCTTTTCTTAAGCACATTTACCTGTTTCTCTCTCTCGTCTCCTTGTGGAATCCAAGGTGCATATGATGACCTACTAGATGGTGTCCCAAAGGGTGTCTCAGGCTTTGTTTACTTTTTTCACTCATTTTTCCTTCTGCTTCCCATATTGAGTAACTTGAATCAGTTTTATCTGTTAGGTAACTGATTCTATCTTGTACCTGCTCAAATCTGTTGCTGGATTCCCCTAGTGAAATTTCCCCATTACTGTAGTTGTAGAATTTATGTTTAATTCCTTTGTGTAATTTCACTTTACTGACATTCTCAGAGATGAGAGTTCTACATGAGTCCTCTAGGTAGCAAATATCCTGATAAGTTAGGAAAATATATGATATTGTGTATGGGGGGGTGGGGGCTTTGCACCCTCTGGAGTCAGGGACTTAAGTTGGAACACAGGAATCTTACAAGACTGCAGCTGTACCAGGAAGGAAGAGAGGCAAGGGCTATCCAATGCTGTCAAGTCTTCCTACTGTTTTTACACTACCTTTGTCCACTATTCCCTTAGTTGTTGCAAATGTTTGAACATTTTCCAGTTCTGGTAATTTTTGTTCTGATAGCTTTTGTTTGCTGATGTTTCTTTAGAGTGTAAAGACCTTAGAGCTTCCTGCTATGCAATTTTGCTTACCTAAAGTTTTAAATTTTGAAACTAAATTTTATATGTAGCTGCCATAGATACTGAACATTTAGCAAATTCATATGCCTAGCAGATCTAGTTACTTTTATGTTACATACCATTGGAGTGCGATGTTTAACTTTGGTCTGGATAACACCATCTTTTTCAAACTGTATCATATCATTAAGTGGGTCCCATGGTCGGGTACTGAATAAACGAGAAAAACAAAAACAAAAGTATTTTAATGACCAAATAAGAACTTAAAGTTTCTATCTATGATTAGATTTTCATTAATTAATTAAAATACTGTTCTAATCTTAAGATTTGTCTATATCTAACTTTTGATCCTTAGCTTATATTTAGTAGGCTAACTACTATCAAAGAGTGTAAAATGAACAGAATATCAAGTTTTAAAAAAAACTCACACTAAAATTTTTATGTTGATGAAAAATAAATATACTAGAGGGGGCTGGAGAGATGGCTCAGCAGTTAAGAACACTGACTGTTCTTGCAGAAGACCTGGGTTCGAATCCCAGCACCCACATGGTAGTTAACAACTGTCCGTAACTCCAGTTCCAGGAGATCTGACAACCTCTTCTGTCTCCCATGGGCATTGCACAACATGGGTGCATTTACCTACATGCAGGCAATACACGCATATACATAAAATAAAAATATTAAATAAGATATTTTAAAAAAGAAAAAAAGAAAAATAAATATATTAGAAATAAAAGCAATGAACTATGCTAATCTATTATTTATAAGAAACTCTTTAAAGACTTACTCTGAAAACTTATAATGCCATTCTCCTGTGAGTGGATCAAGTTCAAATAACTTACAAGCCCACTCTTCATTTTTTGTTTTCCGATCTCGGGCAGCTTGCCTTTGAGCTTCTTCCAAAACATACTTCTCTTGAGTAGCTTCTGTTTGGTCTTTGGCATTTATGGCTCGTGTTACTCGCTGCCAGAGTCTAATACATGCACAAAATAGTATTTTTTTTAAAAAAAAGCAACCAGAAAATCAAATCTACACAAAACAGGTTTTATTTCCATTGAAAGAAAATAATGTGTATTTCTGGCTTTCCCAATGATCTTATGTTTAGGAATGAGTGAAGATACAAAAGTCCAGTGACTTGAGTAGCAAGACAACTACTAATTAGTGAAGACTAATTTCTTCTGTCAAGAGAAATTGATTACATGGGTTTAAACATATGATGGTGAATAGTGCTGACTGAGGTGCTAGAAATACAGTGATGGAAGGGTGCAAAAGAATCTACATTTTCAACAAGCTCCCTGGGTGCTTCTAACACATACTAGTTAAGAGTCACAGGCTTCATGATGACCCACAATAGGTCATGGATGCATGAATTATCAGAGAACTCTTAAATTCAGTCTCTAGGAATGGGCCCAAGAACAGACTTTTTTTGATGCTTCCTAGATTTAAACATGCCAACATTGTTGAGAACCACTGATTTAAGAAAAACAGCATGAGGAAAATAATTCCCCCTATTAAAATTAGGTGTTTTTTTTTTTTTATCAGCTAAATTAAGAGTATAACATCTCAGTTATCTTAGAAGGTGACATGTTGAAACTGAAAGATGCTTTGAAATTAGTCACACGCAGGTTGAATCCTATGTCACTTAGATGGTAAAACGTTTCTCTTTCTGGGGCTGGAGAGATGGCTCAGTGGTTAAGAGCACTAACTACTCTTGCAGAGGACTTGGATTCAATCCCCAGCACCCACATGGTAGCTATGAACTGTCCTTAACTCCAGTTACAGGGGAATCCAAGGCCCTCTTCTGACCTCCACGGAATTGCATGACACAGTGCACTCACATACATACAGACAATACACTCATACACATAAAATAAAAAAGTTTCGCTTTCTACATCATATTACCTCATCTCTAAAATATGTTAAGCTGGGACCAGTGGCACATGTGCATAATCTCAGCATTTGGGAGGTGGAGGCAGGAGGATCAGTAGTTCAAGGCCAACCTTAGCTATATAGTGAGTCTGTGGCCACCTTGGCCTGCATGAAACTCTTTTTCAAAAAGTCAAAAATGTTGAATTATATTTACATCTCAAAAATTGTTCCATGTCTTTGGAAAACAGCTTTGCACAAGGAGCATCATATGGTTGCATCTGAAATAGATAAAATTGATGCATAGCATACACACTTTCCAACTTTGGCCACCTGAATTGTTATGTAGAAGGGAAAGTAAATGGCAACATAAATCATGAAAGAGAATGACATGCATTAGGATCATACAGCAAGGCTCCCATACAGCAGGGGCTCACGCTTATACAGCAAGAGGCTCCTATACAGCAAGAGCTTATAGGTGTAAAGTGCCCAGTAAAGTATCTTTTATACAGAACTCCTCTTAATACAAAGAGATACAAACAATATTTTTATTCAAAAGCGTAAGATGACTTAAGAGCCATGATGGCATTAACTACTGTCCAACTACTATTAAGTCCTTTGAAAACTGGGACATCCTTGTTCTTTAAAAGGACAGAACAAAGTAGCTTCTGTACCATTCCCTTTACTCTCTACACATCTGTACTAGGTTGGAAAGCAGTTGCCAGGGAGAAACTAAGAGCCACTATAGATTCTACTTTATTTTGTACTATTACTATCATTAAATTTTTTTTTTTTTTTTTTTTTTGAGACAGTCTCTCGGTAGCCCTGACTGGTCTAGAACTCGATCTCACAGAGATCTGTGTGCCTCTGCCTTCCAAGTGAGTGTTGGGATTAAAGGCATGTGCCACTGTACCAAGTGATTCTATAATTGCATGCAAACAAACAAACAAAAATAAGGCACTGGACTAGAAGAGAAAGGAAAAAATATGAAATTTTAGTTACAAGCTGCAGAAAAACAAGATGATTTGTACTGTATTTATCGGACATACACATAGACCATTACAGGATACTTTTTCATATCCCACAAACCACAAGCTCTTTTGCCAAACTGAAGTGATGACAGAGAATGGTGATTACACCATTATGGGATGTAAAGATACTTCTTATATCTTCATGAAGTTAGCTGAAAAATGGTATGCTTACTTCTCTGATTCAAAATCATCCTGCTCTTCAAATTTTACAGTGTGCCTTATTAATCTCCATTGCTTAATGTCAGGTGTTGGATTCCAGAAAACCTCTGAGTTATCAGTCTTTTTGTCATTAATGAAAACTTCACTATCCTGTAAAGAAATTAAGCATTAATGTAGAGAATCATTTTTATTCAGAAGAGGATTTCAAAGTATAGCAATACAATGACAAATCTTTCCTTCTGCTGAATTGTAGTAAACCATTTTAAAACAAAAATAACTACCACATTTCTCAAAGTCCCAAATTCTTTCAATTTGTATAAAAATGAGGTTACATATGTAATACTAGTCAATTAAAAAACTGGCCAACTATATAGAAAGTTCATGAGATTTTACAAGTTTTTTGGTTACATATGTAATACTAGTCAATTAAAAAACTGGCCTACTACATAGAAAGTTCATGGTATTTTCCAAGTTTTATTTAACAAATTTCAAACACTACAGGCAAAGCCTCAAGCTCCATGTCTGATCTTCCACATCAGAGTGCATACAGTGACCATGAGATGCTGTGGACTATCCAGGGGCTCCAAATATTAAAAACTCCCAGAGTCTTTTCTTAGCATTAAAAACTGAGCACAGGCTTAGAAATTTTATGTTTTAAAAATGACTGCTTTATCATTTTTTCCAAATATCATTCAGATGGGAAAGCAATTAAAACATTTTGCAGGGGCCAGTAAGATGGCTCCATGAGTAAAGATGCCTGCTGCCAAGCCTGACAGCTTGAATTCCATCTCTAGGATCCATGTGGTAGGAGGAGAGAACTGATTCCCAAATGTTGTCTTCTGACCTTCACACATGCTCTATGGCACACACGCCAGTACTCACACCCTCTATCCCCTTACATGCATAAATAAACAAATAAAGAAATATGTAATTAATTTTTTTTTCAGAACCTATATAGCCACTTGCCTGAGTTTCATTTTAATGAAGTTTTTTAAAAAGAAATTTAAATCAAGTTCCACTTTTTTTTGCTTATTAGTAATGCAGAAAACAGTATATCCTCTGTGTCACTGGAACTAGTTGAGAGGTAGTGAAGTGCTGAACATAAAAGTACAGTTCTATAGCCAGAGTTCCAGGACTGAAATTCTTAGCTCACTACTTACTTTATGCTAATTATTCAAATGTTCTGTATTTTAGTTTCCTCCTTTATAAAATGAGAACAGTAACAAGCAACGATAAAATGAGTATATATTGGCTGTTAAGATGCTCACCAAGCAAAGGTGTTTGCTGCCAAGCCTGATGACCTTAGTTTAATTCCTGGTACAGACATGGTGGAACAACAGAATTGACTTCTGCAAGTTTGTTCTCTGGCTTCCAAATGCACATCATGGCGCGTGTGCTCACACACACATACACACACACACACACACATACACACGCTAAATAAATAATGCAAAAAAATTCATAGGTATCTATTTACCCACTTCATGGGGTTAAACTAAGCACTAAATGATTAATATGAACTACATTCTTGATATTGTACATGGACGTGACATAACTATTAGTTACTTCTACTGATTTACAAGTTTTAGAAAGGTGAAACATTAGATAAAACAAAAACCTGGTAATAGAGTGACACTAAAATATCTACTTTTAAAAACTAGTGTTGCTTTTCAAAACAGGATTCTTCATTTTTCTCCACCAGATAAAAATGCTGACATTAAAAGTACTTACCCAATGGCCTTCCAAAGTAGCTAGGACTTCTTTTCCCAATTTAAGTCTCCCTGATATTTGATTAACACAGTCACTACTCCCTAGAAATGGCTTTTAAAAGAGAAAATGTTGAGCATTTTATTGTAATTTACATTTACATACAATGTAGATAACCATACTCCAAAGAAGCTACATATAGTTACAGTACTCTTGAAGGCATAGTACAATCATGACTCAATTTTACTTAGAAATTTTTAATAGAAATAATTTAAATTTGAAAAGCATAGCTAAAAACAGATTATGCAGTCTGAATATTCAGAAGGATCACAAAAATTTAAGTGATTCAAGTCCAGTGTGGTCTCTAGTACTATGATCTTGCCTAACTTCCAAGACTGTGCCTTATCAATTCAGCAACACATTAAACAAAGCAACTCAGGAAACCAAAGTAATTTAAAAACCTACTGAAATAACATCTCTTCCTGTATAGGAAAGTAAAATATATAACCCAAACAATCCTTCCAAAAAATAAAATTAGAAGGAACATACTTTGGGTTACTATATTGTCTTACTAATGTCTTAGAAACAAAATTGTGATGTGCCAATACTTAATAGCATTATTGTTTAAAACTTTAATTATGATTTTCAAACCAGTATCGCCATATAAGTAAAAGTTTACAAAGGTGATAAATCAAACACAGGGTATTGCTTCAAATGATATTCGGAGTTCTTTTTCATTAGACTGGAGATGCCAGTCATCTGTATCAACATGGGATCACTTTAGCAATAAATATTATTATAAGTTCCTATTATTAACATAACATACTGTCTCACAACAACTGACACTGTGAAAACGTCTCAAATTTTCCTTTGAGGCAGACAGAACTTTACGAAGATGGCTTTAACAATATCTACTTTTTTCCTCTCCAACCCCCATGTTCCTCTTCAGTGAGATCTTGCCAGCCTCCTACTGAGAAGGTCAAAGTCCCCTTCCCCTGAGCTTGGGTGGGCATGCAATTCTGTAGTAGAAAATGGTGGAGATGACATGACTTGGCTTCTGAGGCTAACGGATGGAAGGCAAATGAGATTTGGCCTTGCTTACTAGGGACACTTGTATTTGGAAACCTTATGCTGCCAAGTGAGACAACCTTGAAGCCTCCATTCTATGAGGAAGTCAAGTCACATGGGAAGGCCACATAAACAGGTGCTTGGAGTACCAGTCCTGGTCCTTTAGGCATCAGCCTCATAAGTGGGTAAGTCTTCAGATGATTCCTGTCTCAACAGCTGAGTTAGTCTTATCTTAAGACGTTTGATGAGGTCCCAGACATTTTGTAAGAGACAAGCCATCTCCAATAGTACATGCTTATTTCTAAGCCTGCAGGTTGAAGTAACTTTTTATGCAGAAATAATAATTAATACAACACTGTCTTAGTGTACACATTGAGAATCCAAGTTCATATATACCACCTAGGATTTCATAAAATAATACATTTAATTTACAGAGGCATTTCAATCCAATCATTTAAGTCATGTTTCCTCTATAATATCAAGTTTTATTTATTAAAATTAAATTAAAGGCAAAAGAAATGGTGGCTAAATGTTTATTTGTATTTTCTAAGGCTGTAGTCTCTGGCTGTCCCAAGATGCTCACAGAGGCCTATTCTTATCCATCAAATACAACTCTCTCAGACCTGACATAAATCATGTTTTTATATTTAGTTCTCAACTCAGAACTGTATTTTTTTTTGTTTAGTATTTATAGCACAGTTTCCCTTTAATTAGGTGATATCATGTACCAACCTTTAGTTTAAATTCAAGTACTGCACTGTATCCAGTTTTTTGACAGGTAATATTGACAATCCCACCAAGCTCCAGTGTCATTGTGCCATAAAGAATTCCTAAAGAAAAAACATTGACAAAAGGTTAAAGACAGAGATACTGAGCTAAAATAAACAGTGTTTTATATTTAAATCTAGGAAAAACTGTAATTTAAGGACATTCTGTAAAAAAAATCAAAGGTATAAATAGCTTATCCATACTATGTGAAGACTAATTATTTGCAATTTCACTTATTCTTTAAAATTTATAAGTAATCCTGAGATCAACATCCACCACATTTTGTTATAATTCACTGGCATGCTTGGGGATAAACAAATGCTGAGGTGGAACTAGGCACACTGTGTTGATTCAATTCCCATACCGTAAAGAGAACAAGTGCTCCTTCTGCCGGGTTTTTAGGGTTACTTTTTGCACTTTTGTTGATGATTTTTCTGTTTAAGACTGATCTAGTGAATGAAGTGCTATGGCATAATGTTCTGATAAACAAAGCTATGATATACCTTACAAAGGAATTGTATGTGCTAATGCTTCATCCAGTTGTGAGTTATAGTGTTGGTTGGTAGTTCAACGGCAATGAATCAACAATGTATAATGAATGTTAAATAAGATGCCTCTAAATATAAGCACACATAAAACAAGGTTATGTACTGATTAATTGATGGAAATATTGTGATGAGGCTCAAAAATAACCTAACAGGGGCTGGAGAGATGGCTCAGTGGTTAAGAACACTGGTTGTTCTTGCAGAATACCCAGGTTCGAATCCTAGCACCCACATGGCAGCTAACAACTATCCGTAACTTCAGTTCCAGGGGATCTGACAGCCTCTTTTGACCTCCATGGGCATTGCATGACATGGGTGCACTTACCTACATGCAGGCAATACACACATATACATAAAGTAAAAAAAAAAATAAAATAAAATAAAATAAAAATAACCTAATGGCAAAATTACTCTAGGAACAATGTATGTGCTAATTCAGAGTTTTTGGTGACTTTATAGAATATTACTTACTATAAATAATAAGAATCAACTTTCACGTAAGTTAAGCAAACAAAACCACAAAATAGGTTCTATGGTCAAAAACTGGGCAAGTCTAAGTTAAAGAAAGCTAAAGAGGCTGTGGATACAAGTGCATCTGCTGCTGAATTCAGCAGCAGGCAGGGGTAGTCTTTAATATGTAAATGTCAATGTTAATTTCTGAGACAGAACAGATAATGAAGTCTTTCTCATACTTCTCGGCCATGGAACTCTTATTTTATAAAATAATTCATGAGACAGTGACATGAGAAACACATTTTAGAAAACATACGTAGAAAATCTTAAAAAAAAAAAAAAAAGAATCAGCATTTTCCTAGTCAGGCATCTACATGGAATAAACGGTATAAAACTTAAAAATATGTATTCTAATTCATGTAAAATTATACACATTTCACTTCACTACCATTTTAGGAACTAAATACAGGCTCTGAGCGTTTTCTAGCCTGTGGTGGCATGTGCCAGTGATCTCAACACTAGGAAGGCCGAGGCAGAGAACACTGAGTTCAAGGCCAGCCTGGGCTACATAGCAAGGCTGTGTCTTAAAGCAATCAAAACACAAAACAAAAAAAGAAATTGTTAAATGAAAGTGAGAAAAAACTTTTAAAGTACTTGAAATACCAAAAAATAGCAAATATAAATTTTATAAAGGATGACAGTATAAGATCACTTAAAATCACTTTTAAGAATTCTAAAATAATAGGCAGTTTCATCTCATTTCAAAATCTGCACAGAAGGTAACCATGCAAGAGGATTCCACGATTACAAATCAGTTTCTTCCAATGAAAGTATGTGTTATAATAGTCCATTATGTGTGAATTAATTCCCCATAGAAATAAGCAGCAAATAGCAATATTCCTAAGTAACTATGAACCAAGAATGTTTTGAAACAAATATGTCTGATTTTGTATCAAACATTTGCTTACATTTATTTACAAAGAAGTTTTAAGAAATATCTGATAGAAGTATGGAAAATATTTACCTTTACAATGAGCATATGGCATTGTCATTACGTAATCTTCACCTCTATTCAAGAAAGTTAACCGGGCTTCTCCCTCTAATATTGCAGATAATGAGTTTCCTAAAACAAAAATAGTTTATTAAATTTCACAAAACTAATCAAACCAATTCAAAACAAAGTATATTTAGGATATCTACTACATACTTCCACTATAATAGTCAAAATATCTCAATCACAATGCACTGAAACACATATTCATCACCTTATAATTAAAACATTATTTGATTTATATTCCCAATCTTACAAAATGAGTATTTTCAAAAAGTATAGCTATATATGTTATTTTAGGATAGTAAAATGAAATCAATCCCAATATGCACACTAGCCAGTAAAATACTATTTCATTGTAGAGCTCAATTTGTCTTTTCTGAATCAAAACATTTATCTGTAAATCACATATTTGTCTCAAACTTTAAATATTTATAATTGCTATAATCTTATAATTAAAAATACACATAATCCAGATGATAATATGCCACAGCAATTTCTTCTAGCCTTTGTTTTTTCATTCCTCACATCTGCATCTTTATTGGAATATAATTTACATACAATGAATGGTCCATTTTAATCATTAAATATGGTAGTTTGGGGTACTGCACGAAGAAGTCTAAAATTACTACCACAATTAAAGTATAAAACTGCCTAGTAGCACACACTTTAATCTCAACATCTGGGAGGCAGACACAGGAAGACTCAGTTCAGTGTCAGCCTAAGCCACACAGAAAGACCATCTGAAAAAAGGGTGGGAATGTAGCTCGGTAGTATAGCACTTACTTAGCATGCACAAGTCTTGGGGTTTGATCCCCAGTTCTCTTTCTCTCTTTCTCTCTCTCTCTCCCTCTCCCTCTCCCTCCCTCTCTCCCTCTCTCCCTCTCTCCGTCAATCAATCAATCAATCAATCAATCAATCAATCAATCAATCAATCAAAATACTATCACTCTAAAAAAGTCCCCACTATCCTGAGGAAACACTGATCTGTTTTCTATTTTTACCAATTCTAGAATTCTGAATAGAGAGCATGATAGAATAATTTATTTGGCTTATTTCACTCAGCACAGCATTTTTTCAGATTTGTCTATATTACTGCGTCGTGTTCACTTTATATTGTTAGTATCCTGTAGCTAAGATATGTCCATAGTAGTTAATGTTAGGTTCTGTTCAGTCTCTCCTGAACATTTAATATAAATGGTATGTTGTTTGGCTCAAGGTTAAATATCATTACTAACCTATATTTGGATTCTGTCTCTCTGTATTCAAGATTAAAAGGTATGTGGAGACAAAACAACACTGATTGAGAGTAAAGGCAAAAGAAACATTATGCACTAGAGGGACATAGTGGCTACTCATTCTGTCTTCCCAAAAGGAAGGAATGTGATGCTTTTACATATATGTGATTAACAGTTAGATAAAATAAGCCTCACTTCTAAATGGGCAAGAAAAGGTCATTATTAAAGATGATGCCTTAAAGACAAAAATTCCTTGACACAAACAGCAAACAAAAGTAATTTTATTGTAATTACAACTCACCAGAAAGACACTCCTTCTTAGAAAAATGCAGCCTAGGACAAGGGGGAACTCACCATAAAACTTGGACTTAGCCAGGATACTACCACTAAGGCAAAATCCATCTTTTCGGTTACTGACATAAAAGGCAGATATTGGTGGATGATGGGACACCTATTGAACATAGGAAAAGTCATAACATGCAACAAAATAAGCATACTGTTGTGCTAGTATCAAAATACTAATGGTTCCCATAACCAGATTTCTTGTCTTCCAGGGTACTCCATTTTCTGGCATTCGCTGTAAACAGTTCAGTGCCCCTTACACTGAATCAACAACAGTTTGTGTGGAAATGATACTACATAATTTCTAACTTTATAATATAGCTACCAGCTTAAGAGTTGGTCTTGTATCTCTTTTTAACAGCCATAGGATGATCATAGAAGTCAATGTTCCATCCTAGTGAAACCTACAGATGATTACAAACTGGATAACATCTTGACGGAAACCATGTAAGAAACCCTAACTTGACCCAGAACCACCTAAACAGCTCCCAAATTTGTGAATCTCATATAAGATAATAAACACTTCCACTCATCCAATTATTAATAATCTGTTACACAGCAATAAATTACTTATTAGCCATTGATTATTTTTCATTCAGATGAAACAAAAGCTTTGATAGATATATTATTTTAATAATTAAATGTTTTCAGTATATTTGTATCTATGTTTTCTGAAATGAGACAAAGCTAAAATTTCTTAAATTTTTCTTAAGCTTTCAATTTAGTAAAGAATTATAACAAACTAGAATGAAGGTGGTAGAGCCATCAATTTCTTAAAATAAAGATAAGTGGTTTCAACCTGCAGAATATACAAAAAAACTCTAGGGGAAGAGGAAGGTTTTCAAAGGAGATGTAGTATATTCATCTTCATTATACTAAAGGTGAGAATTATTGTAATAAGATGAAAGAACACCTTTCCCAGCTTTGTGCTGACAGGAGATAACATGGAGAACCATGAAAAAAGACCCAAGTTTAAATTAACAAAAGTTTAAAAACTAAGAAATACTAATATTTTCTTTTCTTTTTTTTTTTTTTTTTTCGTGTGTGTTTTTGAGGCAGGGTCTCCCTGTAGCCCCAGCTGGCCTGGAATCGCTATGTAGACCAGACTGGCCTCAAACTCACAAAGACCTGCCTGCCTCTGCCACCCAAGTACTGGGATTAAAGGCTTGTGCCACCATGCCTGGCTCCTAAGTATTCTTTTAGGGAAATCAACATTTTACAATGAGGTATATCCTATTCATGCTAAAGTAACAGCTTAATCGCTAAGCTCAGAAAACAAATATACCTTTCAGAAAGTGCAATTATCTGAAGAGCAAGAATGATCTGGCCAGGGTTTGTCTAGAGGAAGAACGGCTGATAAGAAACACTGCATGGGGGAACTAAACTTAAAATAATGAAGGCTAGATGGTGGTGCATACCTTTAAACCCAGCAATCAAGAGACAGAGGCATGCAGATCTCTCAGAGATCAAGGCCAGCCTGGGCTACATAGTGAGTTCCAAGTCAGCTGGAGTTACAGGGAGACCCTGTCTCAAAAAAACCTAAAAGAATAAAACTTAAAATAAATAACGAGGCAGGAGAATACAAGATCAGGTTACTTAATTGTGAATGTATAGGTGTGACTCTCTAGAAAGGCATTTAATTTGACATTATTTAGAAATAATCAGAAGATCTTAAATGCCAGGCAAACCTGCTTTTGGAACTGGAAAACTACTGAAGATTTTTTAATATGAACAAAAAGATGTTTTGGGAAATATAGACTCAGTAAAAAAACATTACACAAATAAATTAAAAGGGTGGAGAAGGAAAAATTAAAGATTTTCTTTTCGTTGGAAGAATCCTAGGATTTTAATAGTAATGCTCAGGAGTGTGGTATTTAGTAGTATTTAGTAATAAAAGGTTAAATGCTTAGCAAACATTTACTAAAAGGTTAAATAATAGTGATTTTACCAAGTTAATGTTTTACATAAAAATGTCCCAATAACTTCCAAATCATTTTTATAATATGCATTTCTCATACCTGTTCAGCAATATAAAAAGTTTTGCTGTTTGTTCTGGGATGAATCCATAAGCAGCGGAAAGTCTCACCAAGGATAGGATTATATGGTTTTTTCAGTCCCTAGTAAAAACCATACAAGATTTCAAATTACAAGTACAAAAGGTTAAAAAAGCATTTAAACCAGTCCAAACAGGTTGATCTATTTTGTCTAAAAGACATTCTCATAAAGTTTCACAGTAAATGAAATTTACATGAAATAAAAATGACTTTAATCAAGATAAGGTCTAAATGACT
>NW_008330777.1:117315-122144 GCF_000622305.1 Nannospalax galili
TATATATATGAGGATAATGGGGAATAAAAAAACACCAAAATATGCTGTTGTATTATACATGTATTAAAGTATCAAAGAATAATACAGTTAAAAATAAGAATGTGTAAATGTCTTGCTTGACCAGTGCTGAGAAACTGAGACTAGAGCAGAAGTCCCCTGGCTCTGTCACTCAGGAGAGCTTTCACTGCTTTTCTGAGAGCCTTTGTTGGAAGCTCAGTGTTTGAAGTTAACACAGAATTTACATGTAAGTGCTCAAGCAGTGTAAAACACATAGGAGTTTTTCCATCATTATAGTAAGAAAACAACACAGCACATACAAGACCACGGCGACTGGCCCAGTAACAGACCTCCTTTGATGCCTGCAAAGGCAGGGGGGAGGGGCATGACAACCTATCTCCAATGTTCCAGAAAAAAAAAAAAAAATGTCTATTAGGTCTGTACCCAGTATCCTGTAAGCAGGCTCTCTCCCCATCAAACCTCTGCATCAACAAAGCCAGAAGTCTGTTAACTCTTAGTGAGCCAAGTGCCAGGAGCCTGTTAATTTTTATTAGTGAGCAGAGCACAATTGTCCTTAAGGCATCGGGGTATGGCTATAAGAAAGCAAGGTTTTTCTTTCTTTTATTTTTATTTTATGTGTATGAGTGTTTTTCCTGCATGTACATAAGTGCAACCATGTTGTGCAGTGCCTATGGAAGCCAGAAGAAGGTGTCAGATGCCCTGGAACTAGAGTTATGGATGGTTATTAGCTGCTATGTGGGTGCTGAGAACTGAACCCAGGCCCTCTACAAGAGCAACCAGTGTTCTTAACTGCTGACCCATCTCTCCAGCCCCAAGAAAGCAACTCTTAGCTGTAGGACATTCTTGCCAGGTGTCACCTTAGGAAAGCACTTGGTTATTTTTAAAAAACCTGAGAATTGACTGGTCCAACATCTCTGTCCATTCATCTGCTGGTAGGAATCTGAGTTTGTTCTATATTTTGTCTACGGTGAATAGTGCTGCAATGAACACAAGGGAGCAAGTATCGTTTTGGTATAAAGAGTCCATATCTTTTCAGTATTTACCCAGTAGTGGAAATATCACATAATGCAGTAGCTGTATGTCAAACATCTCCATCTTTTAGATCTTTTTAGATAGGCTTAAAAATTAGTGATTTGTCCAAGTTCATACATATAGTTCATAAGAGTCTCAGAACTAAAGCCTAAATCTTTTAATTTCTATTTTTGGGGTTCTTTTCATGAAATTCCACTGCGTATTAGTTCTCATTGCCTGACCAGCACAATGCTTAATACATAGATACTCATAACCAAAACAGTGTGAAATCTACTTTGTTAATACCACATCTCTCTATGGATATGGTGACTGTTACATCACTGACATTATAGTGTTAGTGCTTGTGTTGGTGGTAACTATCCTTGACTGGTTGTTTCATCTTTTCAGATTAAAGATTTCATTCTATTCTCATAGTGTTTTCCTACCACCATTCCTTCAAACATAGTCCTTGCTCCTACTCTGACTATAACCCTTGGGACTGAGTGGATATAGAAAGTAGAACAGGGCTGGAGAGATGGCTCAGCAGTAAAGGGCACTGGCTGCTCTTGCAGAGGATCTGGGTTTGATTCCCAGCACCAACATGGTGGCTAACAACCATCTGAAACTCCAGTTTCAGTGGATCCAATGCCCTCTTCTGACCTCTGCAGACATTGCACAAACAGGTGCACTTATATACATGTAGGTAATACACTCATACACACAAAAAATAAAATATATTTAAAAAGAAAATACAAAGGCAGTTCTAACTATAGTTACTGAATACATGCTGTTTTAAAAGAAAATTTATTTTTATTTTATGTGTTTGAGTGTTTTGCCTGTGTGTATGTAAGTGCATCTGTGTCATGCAGTGCTCATAGAGTCCAGAAGAGAGTGTCAGATACCCTGCAACTGGAGTTACAGACAGTTGTTAGCTGCCATGTAGGTGATGGGAATCAAACATTGGTCCTCTCTAAGAATAGCCAGTGCTCTTAACCACTGAGCCATTTCTCCAGCTCACATGCATGCTTTTTTTTTGGCCTTTTTTTGAGACAGGGTCTGCCTGTAGCCCCAGCTGGCCTGGAAGTCACAAAGATCCACCAGGTCCCACCAGGTGCTGGGACTAAAGGCATGTGCCACTACACCCAGCCCATATACCTGCCTTTTATCTTGGGTGTTTACCTGCATAACACTTAACCATTGTCTATTACAACAATTAAGAAAATAAATACTTGATCATAAAACATGAATTCTGCTAGGTGCTTTTAGGAGTTTAGTTAGGTTTTTTGTGTGCTTTAGAATATCATATCATGGGCTCTAGGCCCCATGTAGTAGAATTAGAGAACAAGTTGTCTTCTGACCTCCAAGTGTGCACCATCGCATCCACGCATCCACACACATATATATACACAAACATAAAATAAATTTTTTAAAAAGGAGGAGAAAATAAGAAAGCAAGATATAAATATTACCTTTGGCTTTTTATAGAAACCTGACAAATACCATTTTACTACTTTCTTCAAACGGAAATAAGGATTTTCTTCAAGAGCAGCCCTAAAAAATAAAATTATAAGCACAATCATTTTACATCATCACAAATTTTTCCTTGTACTTACTGGGTATGAGTTATGGTTGAAAATATAATTCAGTTTTAAACTAAATTGTAAAAATAATCATATAATCAGCTTCTAAGTCTCATTCTTTTGAGGGATGAAGAGATGGCTCAGAGATTAAGAGCTTACTCCTCCTGCAGAGGACCCAAGTTTAGTCAGTAGCACCCACACTGAGTGGCTCACGACTGCCTGTAACTCCAGCTCTAAGAGGCCCAATGCCCTCTTTTGGCCTGTGTGGGCACTTATATGCCTGTGCACATACTCCCACAAAGACATACCCGCATATACATAATTTAAAAACCAATAAAAGTAAATATTTAAAGAATCACTTTTTTCTGATTCCTTGATTCACTGCCCAGGACATGTTGCTGAAATTGTTTTTGTAAACACCAAACCAAGGTTTCTCAAGTGGGGTTCTGCAGAACCCAGGTTGTAACAAGGGGTTCTACATTTGTGATTAAAATACAAACAAATAGATGTTGAGATTATTGCACTGCATGAAACCTTGCAAGAAGCCCTGTCAAATAGTTTGATTAGAGGTCTTCAGCCCCATCTGCCAGTGAAGGACCAGTGTTCACTTAGGCGAATCTATTCCCAATAACTGATGTTAGGGATCAATAGCACAGGGAGGAAAGAACAATAGGCTGTTGTTAGCCTCGCCTCTCCAAGTCACCAATCACAGGACTGTGTAGGTTTGCATCCTTGTTGCAAAACTGTGAAATTACAAGTACTGAAGAAGAGTGCAAATGATTTCAATCAATTCTGTTTGCCACTCATATCTTTCAGTGTATGTGTAACCAGCTGATTTTCCACAGTGAACAAACTACCAGTACAACACATAATCAAAGAATGATTTTCATTATATTGTAAAAAAGACATCTGTAGGAGTCATGACACAGCTGTCTGCCCTCCCCCCCCCACCATTTGACTAGTACTGAAACTTCTACAAAATTGATTGTGAATGTTAGCAGTGACCTTTACAGGTAAGTTATTTTTGTTTGCAATGTAGCTATTTACTAGGCTCTTATTTATTAAAAGGCATTGTTTCCCAAATGTGTCTGACAGTCTAATGTGGTGATTTTCTTTTTGGGTGGGGAAATTGAGACAGGGCTCCTCAGCTGACCTGGAATTTGCTAGGTAGACCAGGCTGACCTCACATAAATTCCCCGGCTTCTGCCTCCTGAGTCCTAGGTGTAGTAGCACACACCTTTAATTCTAGCATAAATGTGGGGACATTTAGGATAAGGTGTATAAAATGGTAGAGGCTAGACCTTTGTTTACTGACAACTGAAAAGGCTGAACTTTTCTGTAGTAATAACCCTCTGACTGTTCACTTCCTATCTTGTTTAAATTTTCTTACTACGAAATTTTATTTAAAACTTCACATTTATATAATTCAAACATCAGCAATAAGGGAGCCTATTTTCAAAACTGAGTATTCACTGTATAAAGGACTACTTGATTTCTTCACAAAGCACCTACTTACCTGTAGGTTTGTTTTTTAAAGACTCTCAAATTTTTCTTTACTCATAAATGAGCAAATATAAACAAACAATCCTGGTTTTCTATGAAAAGGTAGCAAATTATATGTACTCTTCTCTACTTTGATGGGTATTTTCAGTTTGGAAATTTCTTCCTTTTATGTGCAGATGTGCCAAACATTTCTAGTCAATCAACTATAGCTAACATTTGAGCTATACTGAATGTTTCAATGAACTCTGCTATAACAACCTTGGGTATGTCATTTAATATATGTGGAGAGACATCTGTAAGAATTATTTATACAAGGAGGGTCACAGCATGATACTACTTTGGTAAAGACACTCACAGGATGTATGAAAGTGCCTACTGTCTCAGAACCCATAACAACCTTGTGTGCCGTTGGGAAAGTACAACCTTTCTTTCTTTCTTTCCTTACTTACTATTTTCTTTAAATTATAGTCTTTCCATTGGTGAAAATAGGCATCTCTTAGAAGACCACAGTGTGAGTCATAAGAACCTGACTTCTATTCTGATAACTAATTTCTAAGGCAGATACAAAAAGCTATATAAGGCAGTAAAACAAGCATTAAAGCATATGTCAATGTGATGTATGAACAACACTATATTGCCAAAGTCTGTATCTGCTTTTTTCTTATTTTGTATGAGGCTTATATGTTTAAGGCCTATTTCTATTTCTTCATTTAAAAA
>NW_008330777.1:122187-129319 GCF_000622305.1 Nannospalax galili
TATTTTATTTATTATTTTTATTTTATGTGTATGAGTGTATTGCCTGTATGTATGTGAGTGCACCCGTGTCATGCAAGGCCGTAGAGTGTAGAAGAGGGCTTCAGATTCCCCTGGAACTGGAGTTAAGGACGATTTGTAGCTGCCATGTGGGTGTTGGGAATCAAAGCAGGGTCCTCTGCAAGAGCAGTCAGTGCTCTTAACCGCTGAGCCATCTCTCCAGCCTCACGACTCTTTTTATAGATTGTTGAAATATTTTCATAATATTTCTAAGAGCTAAGAGCTCTTTTTATTAGAGGAGAGGCGGGTCGAGACAGAGTCTTGCTATGTAGCCCTGCATGGCCTCAACCTCACAGCAATCCTCTTGCCTCGGCCTCTTGAATGTTGGGATCACGAATATACTGCACAAATATGCCTGGCATTAAGAGTCCTTTTTATTTTAGAAGAGTTAACACTTTATCTACTACATAAGTTACAAAATTTACCTAGAGTACATAAATCATCTTTGATCCAGCTTATGATTTTTTGCAGTGTTCACTAAATGTACTGAACAAATACAACTGAAAACAGATACTGACAACAGACACTGATACCGATTCTTAAAGTCAAATCACAGGGCCAGAGCTTAGTAGAGAAAACAGTGCCTTGAAACACAGCAATTCTGGCATGGCATAGTGGGTAAAATATGAAAAGGCAAGAATAAAACTAGGGCATGCATGCATGCATTGCGTGCATGAGTGTGCCCATGCATTCCTCCTCAGGTTTCATCAACTTTGTTTTTTGAAAGACTGTCTCTCACTGGCTGAGGGCTTGCTGATTAGGGCTAAACTGGCTGGCTAGCAAGCTTCAAGGATCCACCTTCCTCTACCTCCCTAGTGCTAGGATTACAAATATATGCTACCATGCCTGGCTTCTTTTACATGGGTTCTGGGAACAGAACTCAGGCTCTCATACTTGCACAGCAAGTACTTTACAGACTGAGCTATCTCACCAACCTTCCAACCCCAACTGCTATTCATTGCAAAATTCATTGGTTCTCCAAAAACTCCTGAGACTAAAATGGATTCTTCCTCTTTTGTTTCCTTATGCTTGCCTTGTTCAGAATTACATTCAGGCCCAGTTGACAATTTCAGAAGAAAAGCAAAGCAAGAGAAAGCCTTTATTCCAAAAGCCATCAACTGGCAGGCAGATAGTAAATCACACATGTGGGATAAGCACTAGAGGCAGGAGGGCTTGGATGGAGGTCAACAATGCCAGCACCCCTCCATGAGGTAGGCTAGTGAAAAGAGCAAGGAGCTGCTGTCTGTAGTTTGGGAAGGGTAGAATGTCTGCTTCATCAGGCTTTGGAGCTAACAATTCAACTTCCAAAGTAGAAACATTGTAGCACAGTTTTAAGTATGCTTAGTTTATTAAGGCCAACTACATAAGTGGCAAAGAGAGTCAGGTCTCATCAGAGCTGGGCTTTGAAAACCCATAATCACAAGAAGTAACACTCCTGAGACTTTCTAAAATCATCAGGTAGCTTCTATTTTAGAAAGAATATACTTACTCAGACAGGAAATTTGCATGGTAGTAGTAATCTGAAAGTTTATCCAGGAAAGAACGGGGTTCCAAAATAAATGTAGGAAGAACCACCCTGGACAGGTCCATGCCAGGACGCACTTGTTTCAGCAAAGTCCAGATCAGGCTTTTGTTTTCTTCAGACACGGTTTCTGTTTGAGAAGCCTCACCTGCCTTTAGCAATTAATAAAAGCACACTGTAATATTATATTTATCTCAGACACACAGACATGTAGTGAATGATATAACATGAATCTCACCGGGACTACTCTAAGCATTCTAAAAAATGTAGAAACAACTGCCAAGGTAACCAAGTCTAGAGGTCTAAAAGCAAAAGGAGACCTACGAGAGAGCACACTGAAGAACACATACACAAGACTTACTACATAAAAAACCATGTTCTAGTATTTTATTTGTTCAACTAAAAACTTTTTTTCTTCCTTTTGAGCCAAGGTTTTGCTCTATGAACTAGGCTGCCCTGGAACTTGCAAACCTCCTGCTTCTGCCTCCCAAATGCTGGGATTACAGGTATGTGCCACCAACCCAGCTTTGTACCTGAATGTTTTATTTATTGTATTTGCTACTATGCACTGGTAACAAGCAAGTGTTAAACTTAATGCTTACTTGAACTTTGCTTTATACCTGGCAATGGCATCAAGTAGTACCCTATTTCAAAAGCAAATCTGGAAGAAAATATCAACTTTAAACTTAACAGATCACACTGTATTTGGTTATATTTTTGGTTGCTGGTAAATTCTAATATATTTCATAATATACCTTTAAAAAACTGGTGCCATATAAATGTTCTTCTGGGAAACAGTTAAGTCAAGCAAATATCATCTACAATTTCATGTGGAAAATTCTAAGAATTAGTAAACCATTATCTCTATGACTTTTACCTCTCCGAGTTCTTCATGGCTCTGCTCCATGTAGGTAGTCTCCTTCAAAGGCTCAACAGGCTCAGGCTCAATATATGAGTCATCTTGCCTTTCTGATGTATCTGTGTCACTTTCTTCACTTTTCCCCATCACCTCATTGTCAGATTCATCATGCTCTTGATCATTTTCTTTATCAGATTTATCTGAATACATATCTTGATCCTTAAAGTGTTGTCTTTCAATTTCACTGTCATTTAACCTTGGGAATAATTAGATGGAAAAGCAAAGGCAGCTAAGAATGATTCATAAACTAGAATAACATGTAACATTTCCTGTGAATTTACAATGTACTGTGCACTGTTCTAAAAGTGTTTTTAATATAGTTTAACTCATTTAATCCTCAAAATTACTCTAAAATGGATATTATTATTTTACAGATTAGTAAACAGAGGAACATGAAAGTTACATAAAAGTCTAAGATATTAAAAGACAATAATCTAAGCCCTCTGCTGTTTTACTCTTGGAACTAAAATCTCACAAGGAAATTTATACTACTTCTTACTAGATTTTTTTCCCCCATTGTTTTACAAACATCATCACTTGAAGCATGACCACTGTTGCTTCTGGTTTGGAGAAAAAAATAAGATGATCAGGTTCTCAGGTAGGTAAATAAATTATGACTTTTCCCTGCAAAGAGCTTCAAAATTACCCCAAAATAACTAAGAATAAGATGGAAAGCATGTTTTAAATTCTATTCAACATTTATCTGATAGGCTTATTGTGAGGAAAAAATTCCACAGCGCACTGGAAATGGAAATTTCGGCCTATGGAAATAAGCCTATAGATTAAAAATGACAATTTCTTCTATATTTACCCTATTCTTACAGTATCTGGGGTAAATACTCTGTAGAAAAAGGAGGAATACCTTGGGAAGAGGGCCTAACAAATACCCATTTCTGTATCAGCTGCCCATCCCATTCCAGCCCTGTTCCATCAGGCTATAGATAGTTGCAGTTAAGATAAACTTCTAGATCCTACATCTGCAAAGAAAGAATACAAAAAGCCAGGTAATGGAATTCCCCCTTCTTCTTCTTTGTAGTGCCGGGCAAAAGAATAGGAAAAGAAATGTTCAGTTCCGATCACATGGAGAAGACAGCAGAGCCTGCCTTTATGGAGAGTAACCTCAGGGATGATGAAAATAAATGGCTACAGAGCAAAAGCTAAGGGCTTTGAAGGGAGGAAAGGGGCAAAATCTAGGTTTTTTCCTGCAAAGCAACAAAAGAGACTACTAGCACCTAAATAAAATACACCCATTGCATTCCATTTGTGCCAGAGAAACATTTTGTTAGTATTAGCTACAATTGCTTCAAGGGGATAAAACCACAAATCAGATATAGTTCCCACTCAAAACACTTCCACAAATGCCAGGTAAAATCCACAGCCATTAGAAAACATGCTATAGCCAGACATGGTGGCACACGCCTTTAATCCCAGCACTTGGAAGGCAGAGACAGGCAGATCTCTCTGAGTTCAAGGCCAGCCTGATCTACATAGTGAGTTCCAGGCCAGCTGGGGCTACAGGGAGACCCTGTCTAAAAAATGAAAGAAAACATGATAAGAAATGCAGATTACATCTCATTGTTTTGAGACAGGAATAGCTTCACATGAGATTAATATTTGAAACTGATCTTGAAATAGACATGGGGCTATGACAGAAGGAAACAACAAGAAGTAGAAATTCCTCCTAGTGGAAGGTACACCACACAAAGAGACTAAGTAGATACTCAGTTTACTTGTACCCGGAAAAGAGAATAATGCATACTGGCTAGAATGAAAAAAAAAAAAAATTCCCACATCTGAACAAAGGAGATAAATTTTAAATGCCTTAGGGCATATAGTAAGATAGGTAAAATTTGAATCCAACATGTTACTAAAATAGTACAAACGACAACTAATCTAGTAAACAGAGAGGTATCTGAAATCACTAAGGGATTAGATAGTAGCAGTATCTGCTTACTGGAAGTTGTCACCACTGTGGAGATTGTTGGCGCGTAGTAAGCCATAAAGAGTCACATGTGTGTTATCTGATGAAATGCTCAGGTCATGCTCCTTTCCTTCCCTGATCATTGTACGTTTAAGAAGACTAGAACATTTCAAAGCCAACTCCAAAGCATCCATCCAGCACCTTCCTGGAAGAACACAGATTTATAAGCAGGAAAAGTAATGAAACTCTGAAGCTACCATTATTTAGTTTAACCCTGTTGCCTTTAAACATAGTTTGAGATATATGAACATAAAAATGTGCCAGGATTTTAATGAAATCTATGTTTTGTGCTTTTTACATTAAAAAAAATTACAGATAAAAGAACATATAGGATGTACTATGCAAGCACATCTGATCCAAAACAAACCAACCTTACCTTATAAACCTTAGAATATTAACATGCAGCATAATTTGAAGGTATCAAGCAAAGTACCTCAAATATCCTGAAGAGAATAAGTTTCTACTATGAGTAAACTAACTAAAATAATGTTTTATTCCAGACAAGAGGTTTATCCCCAGGTTTTGTACCCATTCTACTTACATGTATAAAAAATATATTAGCATGTACTAATTAATCATAGGCTTGCTGTAACATTTTTACACAGGCAATAATGTCCTTTGATCACATTTACCCTGTCCACCACCCTCTATCTGCTGGCTCTACATTCACTTCTTACCATTTCCTTCTACTCTCATGTTACCTGTTCTTTATTTTCTAGAGTTCACATATGATAGAAAACATGTAATACTACCTGGAGGCTTTAACAAAGGAAAAATTAAGCCAGGAAAATGTCTTTTTTTTGAGTTTTAGAAATATTTTTTTTATCATTTTTATTTTATTTTATTTTTACAGAAAAAATCATTTTTAATGCAATTGACATTAAGATGTTTGCACATGTGTTTCTAATCTCTACGTATCTGATTATTACTAGTCACAGTTACTTTCTGACTCCTTGGCATCTGAGCATGGATATAAAGTCATCACGTACAATTCAATGGAAATGTTTTTCACATCTACTAATTATTAAGGAGGAAATATTTATGCTCTGAAGAATTATTTTTTTAAAATTTTGAATAACTGCATGATTAGAGGAAGCATTTCACTACAGCTTTAACATCTCCAGTAACACGCTCCAGAACAAGAGTACATCTCTTTCATAAGAGGCTGCAAGTTTCTAGGGTCACAGTTGAATTAATACAGTTATACAATATTGGACTCAGTATAAGCCCTGTAAAATATAAAATTGAATGAGTTATAACCTTTAAAAAAGATCTCCATTTCATTTTAGAATATGTTGTTCCTTGCAGAAAGACTCATTCTTTTTACTGCTAACACTGAGATGTTGGCGCATGCATCTCAAATCTGTATGTATCTGATTATTGCTAGTCATAATCGGTTGCACTTGGATCCTTGGCACCCGTGTATGTCTATATAAAGTCATCGGGTATATTTCAGTGGTAATGTTCATCAGCTCTACTAATTACCATGCTGTAATAAATTTCAATGCTTCCTCCTCAAATATAACACATTTTTAAAACTTTGTTCATTTTTTTTTTGTGTATCTGTGTGTATATCAAACAGAACATCCCAAACTGTCTTATTCAACTATAACCCACTTCTCAGATGGGACACTCCCATAGCCTCCCTCCCCCCACTAGAACCTTTGTACTCTGATATCCCTGGTACTGTCTGCTGTGTTGTCAGCAACCCAACCATTCCGCACTACTTGCCCTTCTGGTCAATCTAGTCAGCCTATCTAGAGGTCTTTGTTTTAGGAGGGTCAGCTGTTCCTCATCTAGCAGCAATCAGCTGTAAATATTCCTTTAGATAACATTGGGGTCTACAATTCATTTTCCCAGTTCTATGCTGGGTTACCATCTGGGAGTCCCTTTGGCCACTCTGGCCAACAACTCAAAAGAAGGTATCTCCTATCTGGCACTATTGCTTGTTATGTAGACTTTAGCGATGCATATGGACTCTTAAGAAATTATATTGGCCCCTTAAATCTTTGGTTATACTTTCCTTTTGGGTGTTTAAGGCCATACAGTTGGTCCAGATAAACCAATTTATTTTTACTCTCAAGGTCATTTGAGGATCTGTTCCTCAGGGATCACATGGGCTTGGGAGGAGCCCCTGGCTCCTTTCTTTTACCAGTTCCGCCTATGTGAAGATAAGTCAAAGGTCCTACTTGACCACAGTTGGCTTCACATGGAAGCATGGAGGAAATGATTCCTCTGTGTTGACCCTCCTCTTTGTAGACTGGACACTGGTTCAAGTCAATCTGGTGGGGTCTCCTCGCCCTTCTTGACCAAGAGGACTGGTGACCCACCACAATTACAGGACATTTGGTGAGATGCTCATAGTCCCCTGGAACTAGTCGACCTAGGAGGGCAAGGAACAAAAACTGTCCTTTATGTCGCTCTCATCAAATTATTATAAGCCTCAAAGTATGTCTGTTAAACATCCAAGAAGGTTAGTTCCACCAGTCTGGTACTTTTAATTCCTGTGTGTCATGTAGATAAATCTTGGGCAAAGACCAATTGTTCTCAGATAAACCTTACCTAGCATATATTTCTTGATCTGGTATGTATAATTTGTCATTAGGTTGTTGGACTAATATGGTTCCCTCTGGTTTTTAAAACTATAGGCATT
>NW_008330777.1:129506-130473 GCF_000622305.1 Nannospalax galili
TATCCCCTAGGTTCCTTGTATACCCTTCCCTCCTCCCTCCCTTAAACTAACCCAATTTTTATCCATAGCTCCCTTATTAAGGCCTATTTCCTACTGTTCTTCTCTATCAGGTTCTTTCTTTTCCTTTATCTCCCTGTTTACTTTCCATTATCCTGGTTCCGGCAATTATGTATGGATACTTACTCACTTATCAGGGTTTGGTTCCAGGATACACATATGAGGGAGAACATATGTCGATATTTTTTGTGAGTCTGTGTTACTTCACTTAGTATAACAGTTTCTAGTTCCATCCATTTACCTGCAAATTTCATGATTTCATCTTTCTTTACTGCTGAGTAAAACTCCCATCATATAAACGAACCAACGAACCACATTTTCATTATCTACTCGTCAATTGAGAGACACTTGGGTTGCTTCCATCTCTTAGCTATTGTGAAAAGAGCAGCAACAAACATGGATGTACAACTGTCTCAACAATAGGATGAGTCCTTTGGGTATACGCCAAGGAGTGGTATAAGTGGGTCAAATGGCAGGTTCATTTGTAGTTTTTTAAGAGTTGTCCACACTGCTTTCCATAGGGGTTGAACCAGTTTGCAGCCCCACCATCAGTGGATGAGTGTTCCCCTTTCCTCACATCCTTTCCAACATTTGGTAGCATTCGTTCTCTTGATTTTAGCCAGTCTGATTGGGGTAACATGAAATCTTAAAGTGGTTTTAATCAGCATTTCCCTAATTATTAGTGAGGTTGAACATCTTTTATGATGTTTCATAGCCATCTTTACTTATTCTTTTGAGGACTCTCTGTTCAGCTCCTTAGCCCATCTTTTAATTGGGTTACTTCTTGTCTTGATTCTCTGTTTTTTGAGTTGGTTATATATTCTGGATATTAACCTCTGTTGGATGTGTCACTGGTAAGGATTTTCTCCCATTATGTGGGTTTTCTGTTCACTTCCCTGGTTGCCTCCTT
>NW_008330777.1:130659-132055 GCF_000622305.1 Nannospalax galili
ACCAATTTTGCCAGCAGCATTTGCTGAATATGCTGCCTTTCCTCCAGTGAATATTCTTGGCCCCTTTGTCAAATATGAGGTGCTGAAATTGCATTTACTCATATTTGGGTCTTCAATTTTGTTCCATTGATCTATGGGTCTATTTTTGTGCCAGTACCATGATGTTTTTATGGCTATAGTTTTGTAATACAGTAGCTTAAAATCTGGTATAGTAATCCCCCTGGCCTTGCTCTTAGTGCTCAGGGTTGTTTTGGCTACCCAAGGTCTTCCACATGAATCTTAGGATTTTTTTTTGAATTCTGTGAAAAATGTCATGGAGATTTTAATTGGCATTGCATTGAATCTATAAATGACTCTTGGTAGGATGGTCATTTCAACAATATTAATTCTTCCAATCCATAAGCATGGGAGGTCCTTCCACCATCTTGTAGAGCTTTTAAATATCTTTGGTCAGGTTTATTCTGAGATTTCTTCTTTTTTTTTTTTTTTTTTTTTTTTTTTTTTTTTAATATACAGTATCTTCAGCAACAGGGTCTTATCCTGAGTTTCTTGTGGGTAATCAAGAGCAGGTGCAATGGCCAGTATTGTTTGAGGGTCTATGGGACTTCTGGTTGACGACTTTGAAAGAGAGGGTCCATCCCTGACACTGGGGCTTTTACTTTGCTAGCTTATGGTGTTTAGTAGGGAAGAGTATCATATCATCTGCAAAAAGGGATAATCTGATCTCTTCTTTTCCAATTATTACTCCTTTAATTTCCTGCTCTTGTCTTACTGCTCTTGCAAGAGTTTCAAGCACTATGTTAAAGAGAAGTGGAGACAGTGGACAGCCTTGTCTGGTTCCTGATTTCAATGGGAATGCTTCCAGCTTTTCTCCATTTAGAATGATGTTGGCTGTGGGTTTGCTATATATGGCTTTAATGATGCTGAAGTATGTTCCCCCCAGTCCAGTTCTCTCTAGGACTTTGAACATAAACGCATGTTAAATTTTGTCAAAGGCCTTCTCTGCATCTGTTGAGATGACCATGTGTTTCTTGTCTTTGAGCCCATTTATATGATTTATGACATTTATTGACTTACGCATATTGAACCATCCCTGCATCTCTGGTATGAAGCTGAATTGATCATGGTGGATGATGTTTCTGATGTGTACCTCTATGTGGTTTGCAAGCTTTTGCATCTATGTTCATTAAGGATTTGGGTTTACAGTATTTTTTTTGGTTGTATCTTTACCTGGCTTTGGTATTAGAGTGATGCTGGCTTCATAGAAGGAATTTGGAAGTTCTCCCTCCATTTCAATCTTTTTGAATAAATTAAGTAGTATTGGATGTAGATCTCTTTAAATGTGTAGTAGAATTCTGCTGTAAATCCATCTGGTCCTGGGCTTTTCTTAGTCGGG
>NW_008330777.1:132495-133853 GCF_000622305.1 Nannospalax galili
TGTTAAGTCATTTATTTGTGTTCTTTCCGATTTTTTGATGTAGGCACTTAGAGCTATAAACTTCCCTCTAAGGACTGCTTTCAGCATGTCCCAGAGGTTTTGTTGTGTTGTATTGTCCTTTTCATTTAGTTCCAGGAATATTTTTATTTCTTTCTTAATTTCTCTTTTGACCCATTCATCATTCAGTGTAGCAGGAGGCCTCCAAAGATGGCAGGGACCCAGAGCCCTGAGATTCAGTGAGAATTCACTTCACTTCTTGGTCCGCAAATAGCCCGCCAAAAGGAGCCCATGCCTCTGTCCCCTGGTCACCAGCCCAGTGACTGCTGACAGGCTGCATGGTGCGGACCAATCAGAAAATGATACGCTGACTAAAGGGACTTGGGGGAAATACAAGGCCTTCCCCCTCCTGCATTAAATGAGCCTGCAGCACCTCATCTAGTGCTTGCTTCTACCTGACTCCTGGTGTCTGTGTGTTGACTCTGCACCTCTTGCCCCCATCCCCCTAATTGGCAGGGGACCCAATCCAGGTTAGGGTCTTCATAGCTGGTCTGACGAGAATGCGCAACAGTATGGTATCCCTCACTATCTGATCTCTCACTACTATAACTCGGAAATGCCAGTGTTGATTGTAACCTTTCTTGCATTGTGGTCTGATAGAATGCATGGAATTATTTCAATCTTTCTGTATTTGTTGAGGTTTGTTTTGTGGCCTAGTATATGGTCAATTTTGGAGAAGGTTCCATGGTGTGCTGAGGAGAAAGTATGTCCTTTGGTGCTTGGGTGGAATACTTGGTCCATGTCTGTTAAGTCCATTTGATATATGGTATTGTTTAATTCAGATGTCTCTCTGTTAAGTCTCTGGCCTGATGCCCTATCTAATGGAGACAGTGGGGGTACTGAAGTCCCCTACTATTAATGAGCTGGGATTAATCTGGGTCTTAAAGTCCCGTAGTACTGATTTTATGAAGTTGGGTGCACCAGAGTTTGGTGAACATGTTCATGATTGTACTATCTTCTTGATTTATTGTTCCTTTGATCACAATCAAGTGGCCCTCTTTATCTCTTCTGATTAGTTTTAAAGTCTATTTTGTCAGATATCAGAATTGCAACACCTGCTTTTTTTTGTACCATTTGCTTGGAGTATTTTTTTCCCATCCCTTCACCTTATGGCAGTCCCTGTCCTTGAAAGTGGGATGGGTTTTGTTTCTAAATCCATTCAACTAGTCTGTGTCTTTTGACTGGGGAGTTCAGTCCATTGATATTTAAAGTTATTAATGAAAGGTGTGTGTGTATTGAATCCTGTCATTTTTATTTCTGTTTGCATTCTTGGTGTAGCTGTGCATTTCCACAGTGACACC
>NW_008330777.1:134507-161176 GCF_000622305.1 Nannospalax galili
TTGGCTGTCGTTTCTAATTGGCTTACTGAGTGTTTCACTTCCTTCTTCATTTCAGCCTGAGTATTCTTCAATATTTCTAACTCTTTTTGGAATTCATTCAGAAGTTTATCCTTATCTTCCTTCAGTTCTTTGATTTCTTTGTGTGTTCTTTAAATTCACTGAATTCTTTTATCATGTTTATAATTGTTCGAGTTCCATGACCTGCTTTATCTCTAGGGTGTTGTTCTCATTGTACTTCTCTAGAGGACTATTGGTATTTGGTGGGGATATGTTATTTTGGTTTTTCATGTTATTATTTTTTCTCTCTGATTTTGACATGTGAATTTCTTATGTAGTTTCTGATTCTTGTGTGATACTCAAGCCTTCAAGTTAGGTCTGCTTCTTTTTGTGAACTTTATATGTCTTTGTGGTTTACTTTTTGGGCATGAAAATGTCTTTATTAGCATGAACTGCCATAGTTGTCAACATCAATAGCTTTATTTTTTATAGTACAATTTACAACTATATTAGGAAAAACATTTTCATTTATATATTTAAGTACTCCTAAAATTCATATATACTTGTTTCAAGATCTGAGAAAAATAGCCAAAGAAAGCATTTTTATATTAAAAACTCATGCCTTGGGCCTAGAGAGATGGTTCAGTGGTTAAGAGCACTAGCTGTTCTTGCAGAGGACCCAGGTTCGACTCTTAGCACCCACATGGTGGTTAGCCACCATCAGTAACTCCAGTTCCAGGGGATCCAACGCCCTCTTCTGACCTTCAGGGGCACTGCACAACATGGATGGACCTACCTATTTGCAGACAATACAGTCATACACATACAATAAAAATACTAAACTATTTTTAAAATTCATGCCTGCAGTTTCTGGTATTATAAAAGTCATCTTTAGAGGGTTCTAAGATTCCATATATCAACCTAATCTAAACTTCAAAATATAAAAGTAAAAAATAAATCCATTATTAATTATAAAGGTTATTTATTTTATGTATATATATTTTGCTTGCATTCAAGGGCACTGGTGACATGCAGTGCCCACAGAGGCCATACGAGGGAATAAGATCCCCTGGAACTGGTATTCAAGATTGTTGTTAGCTGCCACATGGATGCTGGGAACTAAACTTGGGTCCTCTTAAAGAGCAGTCAGCACTCTAACCACTGAGCCATCTCTCTAGCCCCTAATTATAAAGGTTTTTAAGTTACCTTGCTTTAATATAAGTAAGTTTTGCTCTCTCCATATTATTTGCCTCATGAATTAAGTGTCTAATTACTGGGTGAAATAAAGTACTTTGTATTTTCTTGTGTAACATGAAACTCAGTCAGTATATATATGTGTCTCACAATTGTTATTGTAAAACAACTTATAGAGAGAATAGTTCTCTAAAAATGATGATATCTAATGAACTACTACTACTACTACTACTACTACTACTACTACTACTACTACTACAAAATAGTAACAAGTCAAACAATGTTAATGTGTCAATGGAGGATGATAGGAAACCTGAGCTACTAACAGACTGTCCAGTTATCTACCTCCTTCAGATCAGAGTTCTTGGTTTGCCTACCAAGCTAATGTACTTAGTGTTCTAAGTAGTTTGTGATTACAGTATTTTGCTGCAAGTGTCATGCTAAAATTTGATTTCCTCCAAAGTTAACACAAAGTGATACATAAAATAAATCTTTACAAATGAAAGTTAATCCATCAAAAACCACTTACCATCTGACTCTGAAGTAGCTCGGATAATCAAGTAACTGCTAGGTAAAGGCTGGGTTATAGATCCAACTGCTTCACCCTTTGGACCCTTAATAACAAAGTAAACAATACAGAGTAAGTATTGTGAGATCTCAACATGTTATCCATGATTATCTGTATTATATATGGATTATATCATACACAAATTATAGTTTAAAAGCAAACAAATTTAATTTCATTCTTCTTGAGAATGTCAAAGTATTAGAGAAAGTTTTCTTTCCCAACAAACATGGATCCATAATAGAAAGTCAAATAAATGAGAGTAATCATCACTTAAATATTATTTCTACATTGCTTATATTAATAAAGCCTAATATTTACCATACTAACATAATTTTAACAGAATTTCCATCTCGTGGGTTTTCTAGATGAGAAATACTGTATTTCTAGAAATCTAAAGGGAAGTGAATTTTGACTCAGTCTAGGGGAAAATAATCTCCATGTTTTAACCAATTATATATTTGCTTTTAAAGATCAATTGCAAAAGGGAAGTAAATTTTGACTCAGTCTAGGGGAAAATAATCTCCATGTTTTAACCAATTATATATTTGCTTTTAAAGATCAGGAAAAAGAGAATTCCATTGTTGTCAGCAGTTATTTTAAAAATATACAACATAAACAATTAGTATCACAAAGGCTAAATTTAGGCAGATACAGTTCTTAATGGGATAGAATAGTAAGCATTGAATTTATAGCACAAGTTTGATACACAAGCATCATTTTAAAAGTTGTTTTGAAAAGATTTGTAAGATTATCAGATTAAAGAATAAAATAGCTTTCTAAAAGCATACTTTACTAGAAAGTAAATATGAAGATTCTTAATGAAAAACAAGAAAGAAATCAATATGCCTTTAAGAAATACTGTAATATCCTAGGCATTTCCAAATACTGTTATAAGTTATAGGCCAGGTCCTAGAACTAGTATATACTAGGACAAAGAATCAGACTTCCTAGATTTTACTGAAGAAAAATAAAACAAAACAAAACAAAAAACCCAAAAAACAATTAGGGGGCCTGGAGAGGTAGCAGTACTGGCAGCTCTTACACAGGGGCCGGGCTCAAATCAGCACCCACAAGGCAGCTAACAACTGTCTATAGCTCCAATTCCAGGGCTTCTGATGCCTTCTGACCTCTGTGGGCATCACACAACACGGGTCCACTTACATACATGCAAGCAATATATTCATACACATAAAATAGTAATAATAAATAAAATATTTAAAAGACATTAGAATAACCTTTTTAGGGTTCAGTCTTTTATCTATATCGTAAGAGGAAACCATATCCTTTTCATAGTTATGAGGACTAACTAAGTAACAGATTCCAGGCAAAATATCAGACAATCTATAAATTTCTTTCTCTGTGGAAGGAACTTACATGTTGCTCATATATTAAAGAAAAATTTACTATACTAGCATTATTTAAATTTTAACAGAGAATTTTCATTTCATAGGCATTCCTAAGTCAGAAATACTACATTTCTAGAAGTCTAAATAAAGTAGTTGGACATTTAATTATAACTCACTAGAAAAAAATGAATTTCAGAATAAAACTAGTTCTGTAATCCAGAATGACTCTAGACTACTAAAATAAAGATAAAAAGTCCAAGTCATTTCCTAGGTACATGAAGCCTAATTAAAGTTGGTCTGTTTGTCTCTGTCTGTTAAGCCATCTATCCACCCATCCATCCTACTTTTAGTCCTGGTCTGCTAGGTACTTCTTCTTAAAGGAGGAGTTCTAAACTCTTTATTCAAGGGGAACTGATCTTCCTAGAAACTAAAGCAATAATCTCTTTGTAAAAACAAATTAGATTGAGTGACTTAATTAGTATAAATTACATTTCTACAGTTTATAAAATTCCTTATAATCACATAAAGCAGTTTTGTTTTCCTGCTTATTTCTGCTCTTAAAGCATACAATGGCCACTCTAATCCTTTTTAATTAAAAATGTAAGAGCTCTATCCTTAAAGAAAGCTGTCTCTCTTAAGAGTACGCAGAACTGCTTCTGCTCCTAGGTATTCCCATCATTGCAGGAAAGACCACAAAAAGCAACAACAGTTTCTACTGTAGGCCATTTTAAACCATTCTGATGAAGAATAAAATATAGTCAACATAAAGCAAAGTTACAAGGAAGAATCAGTAATCACAAATTATAAAAATATAAATTTAATGATGAAAGTGATAAGATACAATGCATTTCGGAAATATTTCAGGAAAAATTAGTTAGATTTTAAAGATAAAAAGGTCTTTTGGTCCATATTTCACTGTGGATAGAGACACAAAGGAGAATAAGTGGGAGACAGAAACAAATTTATGAGTCCTGGCTAAGGACCAAAGCCATTTGATTGACTTACCTCACTTCCCACCCTCTCTTTCCCTTTTACCTCAACGAGTACTTACATACCTTCACTGCCCAAATAGACTGCTCCAAAGGATGGAAAAGCTTGAAACAAAAGCCATCCTTTTTTGATGGACGTTCAATGATTTCACAAGCATTCAGAAGGACTGTTCCAACCCACTGACCATTTTTCTGCGTTTTATAGATCAGGAGCACTCCAGGTTTCAACACACACCACAACTTAGTCCAGCTCTTTAGGGTACCACGAATCTGCAGAAAGATAAGTCTGTTTTAAAGAGTAAAATGTTTTTTTTTTTTTTTCTAGTCTACAAGCTGAGTAATGACAAATAGGATGTTTTATTCTAAAGCTTATATTGCATGTACTTTTAGACTGAATAGGTCTTTAAAGAGGCACTTTCTGGCATGCACTGAAAACAAATGTGAAACTGACATGGCCCCTGCTTTTAAGCTTAAATTTTAGTGTTTTAGTGGCATAGCAGGCCAAAGTTTGAAAATCATATATATTAACTAAAATAGATTTTCTAACCTCCATGACCAGGACAAGGGCCATTAAAATAAACTTCCATAGCAATAGTAGAAATTATTATTCTCATAGCAGTTACTAACAGCTGTAATTTTATTTATGTGAATAAATGATTATTCTGCTCTTTGTTTCTCCCCTTTCTGTCATATCAACAGTGCTGAAAACATTTCTGGCCCACATGAGCCATTCCCTAGATATTTGGTAAATAATAAAAAGAGGAAAGAACCCCCTCCTAGTCCCTGAAATTGCCATCATTAAATTACTTTGTTCCTAGCAGTTATATAAGGTATGCTATGTAAATTTCTAGAAGAAAACTTTTAAGCACAAGTACATAACTTTTTAAAAATGCTCTTCATTCTTAGTTCTAATGCTATGTCAGTAACTCCATAAAGTTTTTCTCTCACTTTCTACTTCTGCACTCTATTAAAAATTGTTGCTAGGCAACTCACTGACTCACAATGCTGATCAGGGTGCCAATATGGCATTCCCATTAAAATAGGAACTTTCTTCATTTTTATTTACTGCAAAATGTGTTTCCTCAATGCATGTATATCAATTATGGGCTCCCTAAGCACCAAAATAGGCAGAATTACAATAATCTGAAGCTATAAAAAGTTAATCCCAGCACTTGGGAGGCAGAGGCAGGTAGATCTCTGGGAGTTCGAGGCCAGCCTGGTCTCCATTAGCGGAATCCAGGCCAGCTGCGGCTACAGGAAGGCCTTGTCTCAAAATGACCGAAAAAAAAGGGGAGATCATTAAACCTAGAATGAAATAAAGGGAAAAATAGTCAAGAGAATCAAAAGGAAGTTAAGTTATCCTGGGTTAACATTCTTTATCCTGGAGATGTGACAATAAAAGAGGGCCAATCGCTGGGCGTGGTGGCTCACACCAGTATTCCCAGCACTTGGGAGGCAGAGGCAGGTGGATCTCTGTGAGTTCAAGGCCAGCCTGGTCTACATAGTGAGTTCGAGGACAGCTGGGCTGGGGCTTACAGGGAGACCCTGCTTCAAAAAGACCAAAAAAAGAGGGCCACTCATTAGAAAAGAAGATAAGGTTTAAAAGGCCAGCCACTGAACTTCATGGGATAGTGTACACTTGTAATTCCAGCACTTGAGAAGCTGAGGGAGGAGGATTGCCATGTATTCAGGACCAGCTAGAAGTAAATAGCAATATCTTGTTTCAAAAACCAGAGGTGGAGCTAGGTCACAAAAGTGGGATCTGGAGCTAGTATGTTTTTAAGTAGTGACAAAATAGGTTAGAATTTATTTTCAGCACAAGATTGAAGAAAACTCTAATATTGCCTGGGCAGTGTGCACCCATCATTAAGACTGTCATTGTAGTGAAAGAACTTTTCTGACCTATCTTTAAGGATCATCTTATCAACTGTGGTGAATGTTAGGTACAAAAACTTCCCAGAGTCAGGGTCTTACAAATTTACTCTTAAAATTAAAAGCAGTTGAAAGATATATACAGCTATTCCTCAGGTGAGAATGAGAGAGAAGACAGAGTAGGCTGAGAAAATGAAATAAAAATAATCTGAGGCTGAAAGAACAGGGTGCAGAAATAGCAATGTGTGCTTGATAACCAGTGCTTTTCAGGTGAAACTTTCTATCAGCTAGGCCTCATTTTTCTTAATACTGCCAATGTTTCTGCAATAATACCAAATGATAAGCTGAAGATTTGTAAAATGGATCAAACTTTTAAGACAACTTCATAGCACACAATGAAAATGTCTTTTAAAAATTGCTAAACATATCTGATGCTACTGTTAAGAGAGACACTAAGGTTCCTTCTCCCTGTTAAGACTGGAACACATGGGGCAAGAGAGATGGCTCAGTGGTTAAAAGTACTAACTGTTCTTGCAAATGACCCAGGTTCAATTCTTAGCATCAACATGGTGGCTAGCAACCATCCATAACTCCAGTCCTAGGGGATCTGAAGCCTTCTGGCTTCCACAGGCATTGTAGGACATTTGTGCACTTAGACGAAAACAGGCTGTACACTTATACACACAAAACAAAAATAAAAGTAATAAAATACTTTAAAAGATTGGGCCATGAGTGGTGGTACACACCTTTAATCCCAGCACTTGGGAGGCAAACACAGGCCAGCCTGGTCTACCTAGTAAGTTCCAGGACAGTTGGGGCTACAGGGAGACCCTGTCTCAAAAAAGACTTAAAAAAAAAAAAAAAAGATTGGAGCACAGAACCTTTCTGGAGTACAAAGAATACTTTCCTTGCCACTAAAAAAAACTATCTTCCTGGAAGTTGATTTTGCTTATACATTCTCATTCTGGTCAATGAACATCCAGCACTTATATTCAAACTCAGCACCAACTGACCTTCAGCCAGTCAGCCATAACAATGACAGAAGGGTCTGTGATTGTACTGAGCAGCTCCTTTGTGGCTCTTTTCTTCTCTTCACGATAATTCTTCTTTTGTACCTGTTTAATATAGAAATATAATAAACTCAGGAGAAGAACTAAGGAATTTCTTCTCTTGGGAGGCAGAGGCGGGTGGATCTCTGTGAGTTCAAGGCCAGCCTGGTCTACATTGTGAGTTCCAGGCCAACTGGGGCCTGTCTTAAAAGACCAAAAAAAAAAAATAATAATTAAATAAAATTGAAAACTTAGAATTCTAGCATCTTAGGTTAAAAAAATTACAGTATATTTGTTCAGTTTTTTTAATTTTTATAGCTGAGAGGACTGACAAACTAGGTTAGAATCTGGATTTTGTGATGACTGGTCCATTCTCTCCATCTTTTAAAATTCTTTTTTATCCCTTTTAAATTACATGTACTTTGGCAAACATCATCCTTCCAGATGCACGATCCATAGAAATACATGGCTTTTGTGTTTTTAAACACACAAAACCTCCCATTTGATAATTTTTTTGGAGTGTCTATGTTTACTGTATTCTTTTAACTATTCTATAGGATTCCTGGCATAAATCAAATGAGCACGAACATTGCATTCTGTGAGTCATTATTTTTCTAAGCCCAGACCTCTATAAAATTACCTTGTTCAGTCACTATAATAAGTTTTTTCAAGTAGAAATATTATTAGCCTTATTTACATTCAAGAAAACTGAGGCAGAAAGAGTAACTTTCCCAATATCACATAGCTAGAAAGTTGTAAAGTCAAGATTCAAACAGATGCAGATCAGCTTCCAAGTCTTGTGCTCTAAACCACTAAGTGACTAGCCTAAACTACCAAGTGACTAGTCTTTGTATATTACAAACAATGCTGCAACAGTTTGCAAATATAAGACTTGCCCTTTTTCTTACTAAAATCTAAGATAGAGATAACCAAGAAACTAAAATAACGAGATCAATTCACTCAAAATATTAACGTTATACCTTCATAGGAAACTTCCGAAATAATTTTGGAAATCAATCATTTTAGAAGTGAACTAATAGTTTTATTATTGCTTTGTTATTTGGATGGGAAAATGAAAACCTATTAGTATCTACATTTTTTTTCTCAAATAGTAAGACAAAAAAATCTACCAGCATTAAATTTGAGACTACACACATATAATAATTTAATAATTCTATACTCCAAAAAAGTTTAGACTTGTGGTCTTTTAAGATACTTATGTCTGAATGAACAGACATAATATTAGACTGTAAATGCAAATGCAGGTAGGGCCAGGCATGGAACATGAATTAATATAATGAACAAACAAAGGTCCAGAACCAGTAAAGAGCATGTGTCCTTTAAGCTCCAGGTTCTATGGGCCTTCAGGAAGGCAGGCCCAGTACTAACTATTTCTTAGACTAGAAATCTTTTTTAGTCTTTTGTTGTCTCATATTTAACATGATACAGGTAAGCAGGCAATATATACCTATAGGACTATAGGACAATTTCAGCTCATGACCCACCAATTAGCATACTAATTTCAATGGGTTCCGAAAATGCCCATCAGATGTTCTCACACAGTGAGGTACTCAGCCAGCTCTGGTAAAGCTGTGAAGAGACACCAAAATCTGAGCCCATGCTGTGGCCAGCTGAGGCCTGAAGCAGCCTGCTCTAGGGTAGTCATCTAAAAGTCTTATCAGGGGTACCTCAGAGTACCATAAAAACATGACCATTTACCATGTGTGTCTGCCTTTCTGTCCTTCTGGATATTTTCTTACTTTAGGAACATACACATATGTATTTCTTATTAGTCTACTTTTAAAATCACATGCAAAGTACAATGCAAATTACTTTAGAGAAACTAACCTTAAGAGATTCTTTCTTTGTGAGCTTACTTGAAGTTGAACTGTCCTTTTCTGAGCCATTATAAAGTTTAGATTCAGACTGAAATCAAGAAAAAATGAAGAGAAATTAAATCTTTATGTATTTTATATACCACATAAAACTTAATGTCATGTTTCTTATAGTACTCCCAATCCACTGCTATGATTTAAGAAAATGCAGATTTTTCAAAACTGGTTTTCTCCACATAGTATTTGTATTTAAAAGTGAATTCATGTTAAAAAAAAAAAAATCACAAATACTCAAAAAAAACCCCAAACTAATCAAAAACTGAAATGTAAAAGTTTTTAATATTCTACTTCTCAGATAATTTCCCAGAATATATACACTTATTCAGCTATTCTTTGCACAAATAGTCAAAGCAATATCAAAATAAAATATTCTAAATAAAAAGTAAACCATGTAAACATTATCAAGTTGCTGCATACACTGCCTTATTCCCTCAATATTAAAGAAACCAAGATTAAACAACTTCAATTTGTATAGTTTTTAAACATTAATACTTCTAGGATCCACATCTTCCTACCTTCCAGTGTACTTAAATTGTTATTAATATAAAAATTTACTTCTAGGATTTGGGTTTATATTTAATATTGTTATTTAATGTTCATAAGAACCTTAAAAATTGGAACAACAGGTATTTTATGCTTGTTTTACAAATCAAGAGTCTCATAGGAGCCGATTTTCCAAAGTTACAATAATTAACACAGCTGTGATCAAAAGCCAGGTATCTCAATCCAAGGCCCTATAATCTTTCACTAGGATAGAATAGTAAGTCTAAAAGCTATTTCTTTAAGTCTTGAAACAATATCAATGTCCTATAAGATTTATTTTTACCATTCCTAGAAATAAAAGATACTAAAATGTTTAGCAGTACTCCTGGTATCAAAGAATTACATGGGACTTGATTCAAATGATGGCTTTCAAATGTTGAATGGCCAGATCTGCATAATATCACTAAGACATAATCATGGACAAAAACTTTTGAATATGAACTGTCTCACTTATTTTAGGACCCACGAAAGCAGCTCCATATTTACTCATTGATCATAGGCAGTGCATTACCTGAAGAAAATGAAAGATTTATAACATTTTTAAATCAGCTAATAAAATGAAAATGAAAATGGCACTTAAAGCTAATTTGTCTTGTCTGTACTAAAAATACTTCTAGTGCTAGTTACAAAATACCTTCAGATGAATGGAGCATATACTAGGTTATGAGGATGGTAGTAACCAAAAGGTAGAGAACTGCAGTTTTCAGTGCAGAAGGCGATCAACCTGGTTAAACTTTCTGTTCAAGTTCTGACTTAACTGGTCTTGAAATATCATATTGCTTATTCTCATGAAGACGCTATATATAGTGACACCAAAATAACTTCACATAATTCCTCCAGGTACATACAACTATCTGTCTTCTCTCTGGCCTTAGGCATCCAAAGACAGCACAACTACTGTGGAAGGAATATGGTGGATTAAAACTAATCATGGAATTCCACCTCTTAATATGAAAAGTGTGTTTAATGTCCTTCGTAGATACCACTGAATGAAGAACACTAGCCCTTATTAGAATTAATGAAAGTTAGTGGCTGTTTACTATTTATCAAAAGTGCTGTGTTAAGCATTTTACATTTATCACTTCATTTAATACTCAAAGTAATCCTAAGATCTGGCAGTAGTATCACCCTTTATAAATAAGGAAGTTAGGGGCTGGAGAGATGGTTCAGCAGTTAAGAGATGGCTGTTCTTGCAGAAGACCTGGGTTCAAATCCCAGCACATGGCAGCAAACAACTGTAACGCCAGTTCCAGGGGATCTGACGCCCTCTTCTGACCTCTGCGGGCATTGCATGACACGGATGCACTTACATACATGCAGGCAATACAAGCATACACATAAAATAAAAACAATATATTTAAAAAAATAAGGAAGCTATACCTATAGGTTAAATATTTCCCATCACTCATATAGCTGCCAAATAGATCAATAGGATTTCATACCTTGGTCTATTTCTGAACTTAATGCTCTTAGCAATTTCACTATATTGATTTCTTACTTTTAAAACTATTCATAGGCTGGAGGGATAGCGCAGCCATTAAAGGCTAAGACTAACAATCAAAACGTTAAATACTATTTATACAGTACAGCAGCCAGAATCAAATATAAAAGTTATCTTTATGTAAAAAGAAAATGTTTCCAACAGCTCCAAATAACAATACCTGGCTTGGTTACTAATTATTAAAAGATTCCACTGTGAATAAGTAGGCTAGAAGCACATCACATGAGCTTGGTAAATCAGGGTATAGATGCCTCCAATAGCCTCTGCCAATACTGTGTGGTAAACAATGAGTCAAGTGACCAAGTTTTATTGTTCATGCATCACTACCTCAGTTTTGTGAATCAGCACACTTTTTTCTTAAACTTTGTTATTGGGGGGATCTCCTGCATACTAACAAGCACTTTTACCATTGAAGTATACCACCAACCCTCTTTTCTACTTTTTTAAATTTTGAGAAAAGGGTTTCACTAAGCTGCCCAGGTTGGCCAAACTTAACATTCTCCTACCTCGTCTATTTGAGTAGCTGGGATTACAAGCCTGTCCCACCAGACCTGATTCTGGATCAACATAATATTAACAGACCAAAGAAACATAAACCATCTTTGTTGAAGGTATTTGACTAAAGTAAGCTTTTATTTCTCAACAAACTTAACTGGCCACCAATATTAATGATCCAACCACAGGGTTTAATGGATTGTATTTCTTGACCCTTTGTTAAACGGTCTTAGAGGGCACAGTAGGTCTCTCAGTCTCTCTCTCTCTCTCTCTCTCTCTCTCTCTCTCTCTCTCTCACACACACACACACACACACACACACAAATACACAAATACACCATTAAGTATTGTAGCTTTATAGGCAATACAACTTTAACAAGTTATTTAATTTCTTGGATACCACTGCTAAGTCACAGGGCTGCTCTGAGGGCTAAATGAGGTAATATGCAGAAAGTGTTTAACAGAAGACTTGGTATATGCTGTGTTTCAGGCTTCTGACCTTTTGAATAAGGCATTAATATATGAAATTTCTTGTGATTTCATTTAGAAACTACAAAATACTACAGATTTAATGTAATGAACCACAATCACAATAAGCTACTGTGGGCCAGAAAGGATTTTAAAACATTTCAGATAAGTATGTATTTTTTATCTTATTTATTATTTTTATTTTATGTGTATGGGTGTATTGCCTACATGCATGTAAGTGTACCTGTGTCATGCAATGCCCACAGAGCGCATTGGATATCCTTGGAACTGGAGTTATGAGTTATGAACAGTTGTTAGACTCCATGTGGGTGCTAGGAAACAAACCTGGGTCCTCTGCAATAACAGCCAATGCTCTTAACTGCTGAGTCATCTCTCCAGCCTGTAAATGTATTTAAAAAAAAAAACAAAACAAACAAACAAAAAAAAAACAAGTAACAGATAACTTACAAACCTAGAGGCAAGTACATAGTTCAGAAGAACTTTTCAATAAGAAAAGAAGTATTTTCTTCTTACCCATTGCAAGTTAAGGGATCAAGTTAAGAGATCTGTGATACAGAAACCCTAGATCCTGGTAACAGGATTCCATTTATCACTACATGAATTACTTATGCTGGCCATTTCTGTCATGAAGATAAAAATTATTAAAAACTCTTTTTCAAAATGCTGCTTTGTTTGGAGTAATATGATTAACTGACATTTTCAATTCACTTATTCACACAACCTAGAAAAAGTTGTATGTAAAAAAGGAATTGGTTTATATATGTGTGTATATATATGTCATATATACACATATATAATACAAACATTTGGGGGTGAGGGTATAAGGCACTGTTTATTGGTTTAATAGACATTTGTAAGAACAAGCCCAAATCCTATGGCAGTACTGATATTTTTACATGTGGTACATAAATGTTTAAAGTCAAAATTGCTTGATAGGTTCAGTTACAGATATTACCATGGAAAGAATATCAAAGTTGTGTTTCCCAAAGTCACTTAGGTCAGAATGAAATCTTCAGTGATTAATGAGTGAATCTGACACTTGCTAAGAAAACCTGAGGTTACACATTAAAATATTCAGGAACAAAGTAGCTATTATAAATCTCTTGAAAAATAACAGAATGAGTATAATGTTACTAATATCAAATGGTTACCATGCTAAGAATTATTCACTATAATTTTTGGTTTTGTTTTTATGTGCAAGTGTGTCTGGCTTTGTCATCATTGTTTTGTTTTGAGGCAGGGTCTTATGTAGCCTAGGTTGGCCTTGAACTATGTAGGTGAGGATGACGTTAAATTTCTTGATCCTCCTGCCTTCACATCTCATGGTTAAGATTGTAGGCATGAGCAATCAACGCCAACTATTCACTGTAATCCTTTATTCAGAGTAAAGAAAATAAATTCTTAAATACCTATTACTAAGCAGCGACTTTCTGTATCACCATCTAGAAAAGAACTCTTACCTCCTTTGCACAGGGGAAAAAACAAAAGCCTCTGAATTCTAGTTTTATCACTTATTTTATCACTTAGGAATTATTTATTTTCTCTGAGCTTCAGTTTGTTCACTTATAAAATAAGGCAAACAATGCCTGAATACTGCTATCTTGGTGAATTAAAATGACATCACAGTAAACTCTCAACCAGAAGTAGATGTTAATATTATTGTACATACCTAGAAAGTCACAGGTAATGGATTAGAGTTGAGATAAAAATCCACTCTTTTGACCTGAAAGCAGCACTATCCAGTAGAACTTACTATACGTTAGATATTTTCTATCTGAGTTATTCAACATGGTAGCCCCTAGTTATGTGTGTTTACTGAGCATCTGAGCCTTCATTAGTATAATGAAGGCCTTAATTTCTACCTTGTTTAATTTTAAAGACCTACATACTACATGTTCTTTTACACAAAATATAATAGTAAGGCACATGCTTGTTTTTTCATTAGTGTGCATCACTTCATTAATCTGCAAAATTCAGCTTCCATACCTACACTACCCCTACAAGCTACATACAGGAGGCTGATAGCAGCTAAGGTATGTAAGTCTTTGTGTTTATGGGTTCAAGCTTCTGAACAGGAATATTATTACATCAAAAATTCACTAATTCTGGTTCTAAGTGCTTTAAAATAACCTTTAAAAATAATTCTAGGCTGGAGAGATGACTTAGTGGTTAAGAGCTCTGGATGCTCTTGAAGAGGATCTGAGTTCAGTTCCCAGCACCCACATGACAGATAACAACCATTTGTAGCTCCAGTTCCAGGGTCTCTGATGCTCTCTTCTGGTCTCTATAGGCACTGCACACAGATGATACATTTACAGTACAGTACAACACTCACACACATAAAATAAAAATAAATAAAATTAAAAAAAATAATTCTGCTACATTTCTAGCTGTGACATTCAGGATACATTATTTCTTTACCTCTTGGTTGTGTAAGATAGATAGCTGACACAAAATATCTCTATTGGTATAATAGCGGTACTCTTCTCTTGGGCATAATCAACTGCTGTCTAATTGGATGCAAGGCCTGCTCAGTAGGAGAATCCATGCATGGTACTATAAACATAGCCAAGTACATGTGGTTGGTGAGGTTGTAGACCCTAGAGAAAAACCTACTACTGCCAATTTCCTAAATCAATGTAATTTCTTTCTGTATTCTAAATATTTTCTTTAAAAAGAAAAAACAAAATAAATATATATCCTTATATTCACAGATTAAGTGTAGTTCTCACCCCTCAATCAAAGAGGCTCTTTTTAACAACAGATGAAGACTATCACAAAGTTCCACAGCTGTTCAAAATGCAAATAATAAGCAACCATGTGTGCCTAGCCCCAACTGATACATCTACAATGCAACTAAGGCTCAGGAACATTGCAGAAGAGAGGGCATAAGGCTACTGTAAGAGCCAGAAGAACAGAATGCCTGCTGCTAGACAATGCATTCTAGACATGATCACAAAGCTCACCCATGAAATCTCAACAATACGGTTGCCTAATAAGACCTTTATAGTAACACTAACAGTTGACATGTGGTTAGGCAAGCAATGGATACTAGGGGAGGGAGAATTAGTCTTCCCCAAGCACAAGCTCACTTATAGATGAGCTAATTCCAAAAGGTCAGCCCTACATACCACTTGGGGTGGGGGCAGGAGTTAGAGGGGTTGAAATGATGCAAGTACAGTACTCATGTATAAAATTCTCAAAAATAAATAAATAAATAAATAAATAAATAAATAAATAAATAAATAAATAAAAGAGCTAAGCAAGCCAGTAAGCACCATTCTTTCATGGTCTCTGCTTCTCCTTCAGTTCCTGCCTCCAGGAGTCTACCTTGGCTTCCCCTGATAATGGATTGTGAATTATAAGCTAAATAAACCCTTTAAACTCCACAAATTGGTTTTGGGCAGTGTTTTATCACAGCAACAGAAAGCAAACTAGGACACATTACTCTAAAATACAACATCTTAATATTTACTTTAAGATGAAAGAAACTGAGAAAATTTCAAGGAAAGAAGGCCATTCTCTGACTGTGTCATATCTTTCTTTCCTGAAGTAGTCCACATAAGAATGAATTCTTCCCTGAAGCAAATGTTCTCCCTGTACTTGGAAGTAAAGATCCAAAGACAGAGACACACCAAGAAGAACCTTATCAAGCAGGCCTTAGTTCTTCCCAGCTTACTGCTATTAGATAATAACCCTCTTCATTTTCTTTTCAAAATATTTTATTATTTTTATGTGTAAGAATGTTTTGCCTGCATATATGTAAGTGCATCCATGTCATTCAATGCTTGCAGAGATAGGTAGAGGATTTCATATCTCCTGGAACTGGAGTTACTAGCTGCCATGTGGGTGCTGGGAATTGAACTAGCATCCTCTGTGAGAGCAGCCAGTGCTCTTAACCACTGAGCCATCTCTCCAGCCCCAATCCTCTTTTATTTTCCAATGGAGCTGGGACCTGAACCCAGAGTACTGTACATTCTAGACAAAGGCTCTACCACTGAATTCCAGCCCTTTCTTATCCTTTTTGCTCAGCCATACTTTACAAGACTGCCTGACTCTTCATTACATCAAAGCATAAAAGTAAACAGATTTTACTGTTTGGAGGGAGGGATATCTCCAATATTACATGAAACTTATGTCAAATAAATGTGTGTACTTTTCTCTTATTAATATGCCTTTTATTGTGGGGGTCTCAGCCATGAAGTTTGCAATGAGTAAGAAGAAAAGAAGTATTTTCTTCCCTACACGACCAAAGACTTTCTTGTGTATGTTACATAAAGACAATGTAGTGGGGCTAGGAGATGGCTCATTCAGTAAAATCCTTGCTTAGAAAGCATGTGAACCTAGTTAGATCCCCAGAGTCCACACTCAAAAAAAAAAAAAAAAAAAAAAGGTGTGATCATGTGATATGTGCTTTTATTCAATGTGGGGGCATGGAGGGTGGCTGAGACAGGCATATCCTGGGGCTCATTGGCTATTAGCCTCCCCTACTTGATAAATTCCAGACCAATGTGTAACTCTGTGTGTGTGTGTGTGTGTGTGTGTGTGTGTGTGCATGCACGTGTGTGTATTATGGTCAATGCCTGAGGAACAATTCAGATTGTTATCTGGCTCACACATACATATGTGTACATATGCACTTGCACACATGCATGATGAATGAATGAAAGAATAAAATGCACTATTAAACTTTAATCTTAAATATGTATGACTTTAAGTAATAAATATTTTTAAAGTTAAATGTGAATAGTATGGATAAAATGATGTATCAAAACGTAATGTACAATCTTCCCAACTACGTCTAAGAACAGGAGCGAAAAACATAGAGTAGTGTGAACAAAGCCTATTGGTAAGAATAGCAGACAATTCGCTGGGATAAAAAATAGATTTTATGGGCTGGAGAGTTGGTTCAGCGGTTAAGAGCACTGACTGCCCTTGCAGAGGACCCAGGTTCAATTCCCAACACCCACATAGCAGCTATGAATCATCCTTAACTGCAGTTCCAGGGGAATCCAAAGCCCTTTTCTGGCCTCCGCAGCATTGCACGACACGGGTGCACTCACGTCCATGCAGGCAATACACTCAACACACATAAAATAAAATAAAAAAAAAATAGAAGCCTATTCCAAAAACTTTATAATTTCTTGTTGCTGCTACTAAACCTTAATGAGAAAAATGTCAAATACCTTGACAAATTTAGAAAACTCACTGAACTTTTATAAACCCATTGGAAATCACTGCATCATTGTTTTGCAAAGCTGAATACATACTCTTAAAAATACTGACTTAGAAAATTATGTATTTTAAGAAAATGTCTTAACTTTTTGTTAAAGTCATGAAGCCTGAGATATCCCCGGATGGAATCCTCAGATTCCAGTTTGACATGTTCTGCTGTAACACACATACCAAAACCAATAGTATTTTGGAGAGAACACTGGTTATCAATCTGTATTTTTCCAGCAACCAAAATCTTAGATCAGTCCCCGTGTAGACAATTATATTTTTCATATACAGCACATGGTTTAAGCATATCAACATAAAAATGCCTATGAAAGCTTACAGAATTTTAACTCATGTTAAATATGAGAATAATGCCATATAATGTACTGGGGACAACAATATGCTTACCTTGCTCTTTGACATAGAAAGTGAAGAGTCATCTTTATTTTGAGAATTATCTTCTTTTCCTCTTTCAAAACCTTTGGGAAAAATGTCAATATTCAATTATTACTACTTTTGAACATGTAGCCATTAATGTTGATGAGTAAACATGAACCATTCAATTTAAAATAAATATTTATAGAGGCTACAGTGATGGCTCAATGGTTAAGAGCACTGGATGCTCTTGCAAGGACCTAGGTTCATTTCCAATCACTGACATGGTAACTTGCAACCATCTGTAACACCAGTTCCAGGGGATCCATGCCCCATTCTGGCCTTGGTAGGCACAAGGCACATCTGTGGTGCCCAAACATATATGCTGGCAAACACATACATAAAAAAAATAAATATTTAAAATAGATATTTGATATACATCTGCCCAGGAATAATAGATTATAATATAGTTCAAACTATTACCACTTACAGACCTCTAAAAGGTCATCTCAGTATCCTTCTTTAAAATTAAGGTGAGCTAAACTGGACTCTGTGGGTCATCAAAGGAAGAAAAAAAAAAAGAGCACATGAAGTTTGGAAAGAGGTAAGGCAGCCAGGGGTGGGGGTGGGGTGTTCTGCAAAGAGTTAGAGAGAGGAATAGGAGTGAATGCGATCAAACTACATTGTATGCTTGTATAAAATTTTCAAAGAATAATACTGTATTTTAAAAAGAAATTAAGGTGGAGGGAGGCAATCAAGTCTTTCCCTTAGCTCTTTTCTGGACTACTGGAGCACTTCATACGAAATCATCCTCTCAGATTTTATTCTAGTGAGCTCACTTCTCCCCACCCCCTTTAAAAAAATTTTTTTTTGTTTTCTTCCCTTTTTCCCTTTTGAGATAGGGTCTCAGGTAGCCAAGACTGACCTTGAACTTGCTATGTAGCAAAGGAATACCTTGAACTTCTGATCCTCCTTGCCTTCACTTCCTGAGTGATGAGATCACAGGTGTGCACCACTAAACCCAGTTTATGCAGTGCTGGGGATCAAACCCCACCTCGTCCATGTTGGGCAAGCACTCTACCAACTGAGTTACATATCCAGTACCCTAGTGAACAGTTTCTAACAAAATATCTGTACTGAGGGTGTTGGAGAGATGGCTCAGCGGTTAAGAATACTGGCTGTTCTTGCAGAAGACCCGGGTTCAAATCCCAGAACCCACATGCTAACAACTGTCCATAACTCCAATTCCAGGGAATCCGACAGCCTCTTCTGTCCTCCGCGGGCATTGCATGACATGGGTGCACTTACCTACATGCAGGCAATACACACATACACATTAAAAAAAATAAAAAAATATCTGTACTGAAAGAACCATCCCAACTAACATTTATACACTTACTGTCAAACTTGAAAAATATTCCAGAAGGTGATAAAGATGATTGGGGAAATAAATCTTTCATGAGGGATTAATTAGAGAGAGGAGGGGACATAAAGCGGAAAGGGGAGGAGAGAGGAAAGGCGGTGGAGAAGAACAAAAGAGAATAAACAGGAGAAGAAGAAAGAGAAAGAAGAGAAGGCAGGGAGGGAAGGAGGGAAGAAGGGAAAGAAGGAAGCAATGGATGAATCTGGTATGGTGGCATGTGCCTGAAGTCCTAGCTATTTGAGAGGCTGAGGCAGGAGAAATACTTGAATTTAGGAGTTTGAGAACAGGTTGGGTAATATGGTGAGACTCCATCTCAAAAATAAAACAAATATTTAATAGAATGCTTATCATGATTATTAGATGAGGATGCATGTATTTAAAAGAGTTGACACAGTATATTACGTATAGTGTGAAAAAATATATATATTCAGTAGTTGGCCCTTTGCTAAATAAAGTCTAAAAGCATAAATTTAAAATGCATGAACACAGTGTGACAAACATGTATGTATTCTGTACTCAAATATAGCCTATGCTAAAAGTAATGATAATGTTACTCTAAGAGTTCCATAAGGGAACTGGTAAGACTAAAATTTGTGAGGCAGGCATAAAAGAACAGTGCATACTTTAGTGAAGTTCTTTTTACTTTAGGGCAGTTAATATTAGCTATTTCCTGTATTTTCTGAGTCCAACAAATGCTTATATATCAAACAATGTATTAACAAAAGAATCAATGCCTAAAGTATTTCAAATGATTTTTAGCCTACCAGTGATAGCATCATTTATTCTGTTGGGTGTTTTTAAAATCTAAAAACAAATCTATTCTATTTTTAAGATTTGGATATTTTACTAAATTATTTTTGCAGCATGAAACCTTTTCCTTTCTGGAAAAGTAAAGCTCAATCAGTCCTACAACTGTATGTGTATGGGGAGGGGGGGCTTTCATAAGTACAACATGGACTGTTAGACAAAAATTTACAGGAATTTGGAACTTAAATATAAAGTAAGTTTAACTACAAAATTATTCAAATCAATAAATGTAAGAATAAACAATTCTTAATACTAATGACTAACATAATTTACTTCAAAGTTCCTCTAAATATATGAAAGAACTTATTTTCTAAAACTACGTAAGTAGAAAAAAATACTTGTTTTGCTCTCATATGAACAGACTTCAATTTCTCCAATGTTGCTTTAGTTTCCGCTCAATCTACATCAATCCACTTACTACAGTTCATTGTATCTACACTCACGCATTATTTTACAAATAGAATAAAGTTCAACTTTATGTGCACGTGTATGTGTACACATTTGTGTTCGTGTGTGCGCGTGCGTGTGTGTGTGTGTGTGTGTGTGTGTGTGTGTGTATCTGTGTTTAGGCCAGAGGCTGATGTCAGTGTCTTCCTCAATTTCTAGAGATGAGGTTTCTGAACCTGGAGCTTGCCCATCTGGCTAGACTGACTGGCCAGCAAACCCTAGGGATCTGCAGCACTGTGATTACAGGCATGGTGTGCTTTTAGGTGGACACTGGGGCTCTAAACTCAGTTCCTCATGTTTATGTAGCAGGTATTTTGCCAACTGAATTATCTCTCTGGCCATAATTTTTTTTGTTGCTTTGGGTTTTTTGTTTGTTTGCTTTGTTTTGTTTTGCTTTGTTGAGACAGGGTCTCACCGTGCAGTTCTGGCTGGCCTAAAACTTGCTATGTAAATCAGGCTGGCCTCAAACTCAGAGATCCACCTGCCTCTGTCTAGGGTTCTGCCCTAACCCTAACCTGCTGGTGCCCTCTGGAGGCTGCGTGGGCTGCTCCGGCTAGTCCTGGGCCTGGCCCTCACCACAGGCCAGCCCTGGCTCAGTCTGCCAGGTGGAGTTGCAGTCCTCCATGGTGGTGGGCTCGCGGAAGCTGACCCTGCTGAGCAAGTTGCCCATTGAAGGGGTGGCACTGGGCTACACCTAGAGCCCTGGCATGGCTGTGCTCCTCTTGGGTGCTGGGTGGCAGCTTGCACAGCGTCAGCGCAGCCTATGGCACACTGCACTCGCGGGAAGGAGCCTGCCGCCCTGGGGCTGCTGCACATGCCTGAGTCCACCCATCTCCACCCAGCCTCCCGCCCCAGCCCGGTGCCACCCCCACACCTGAGCACAGCCGCCTCAGTCCCCGGAAATCTCTGCCTTCCCTTGGCCTTGGGCATCCGGGGGAGTGGCTGGGGGTCTTCTTCCTTGAAACCAGTGTAAGATGGTGGAGGATAGCCACCACCCCATAATGGCGGGGCAGAGGCTGTCTTAACTTCCTGATTTTCAACCAGAAGCTCTCAAACCCTGGTTCCTCATTCTTTACCTCGTTATCAGCAGCCATCGGTTCCACATCAGAAGAGAAATTAGTTTGGTTTTGACTGGAAATGCCTGGGACAGGCCGTCCCCACTATTCTGTTGCTTTATTTGTTTATTTATGTTTTTTTAGTATGGGACTATTCTGCTCAGGGGCATTGGGGGGGAACTCCCTGAAGCGAGGCCAGAATGGCAGTCACAATGGGGTAAAACGGCCCAGATAATGGACGCCTTTCCCTGACTTCTCTCTTTCTGGCCATGAATAGCACACGAGCCTGGATCCCAACAGCAGGAATCTGTAAACCAAGGAGCAAGAGCTAGCACTTCATCTAATAACTTAGTTACTTCCCTTTTTGTTACCCTAATTTGCCTACTCCTGAGGAAGGAAACCAGTGCAGCAGCACTGGGGCCGGCAGCAGCTAAATGACTATTCCCCATACCAGAGGTCACTCACCCTGCAAGACATACCCAAAGGGACTCAGGATACATTCAAGGAGACAATTGGCAAAGACAGGAGCGGCACGCCCAACCAAAGATCGCGAGCAAGAAGAAAAAGCAGAGCCCAAGGTGTTACAGCTCTGTGGGGAGGGGGTCCCAGCCCCACGTTAGGCGACAGGTGTGGTCGCCAGCTGTGGCTGCTCTCCTCTGGCTATGGCTGCTCTCCTGCTCTCTCAGTTCCTCTGATGATCAGTCCTCCGGTCCGGACCCCAGGGCTGGTGAGGAGTCTGCGCCAGCATTGCCGCATTCAGACGCAGGAGACCAGGTTCAGTGACACAGATCTGCTTTATTGCAGGAAGGCACAAGCTTATATAGGAGTAGTGGTCCAATCACAGCACAGCAAGTAGAATACCTTATTAGCATAACAGGTTTAGCATCCTATCACAGAATAGCAGGTAGGATGCCTCATTAGCATATGGGTTTCAGATTAGCGAGCCTGGATTCCTGGAAACCACATGACCCTGACTGTTGCAATATCTGAGTGTTGCAATTTGGATTCCAAGGATGGCGATTAGGGAGTGGCGAGCTCTAAGCATCAGTCTCATAATCTGCCAATGGGAGCAAATGTCACAAGGCATTCCTTGTGGCTCCAGTGGTCAGGTTGTTGCCTCTGGCCTGCTGTATGGCTGTAAGACTTTCACCCTAGGCTCAAACCTGTCTCCCACAGTGGAGTACTTACATGTGTTTGGACATAACTCAAACTTTAAACTCTACACAATTAACTATGTATAAAGTTACACACCAATTTAAAAACTAAGTACTAGAATCAACTTTTTAAAAAAGCCTTTCCCTAGCCTTCTAGTTTACAAGGTATCCCCTGCTTTTCCCAGCTGGCTTATATCCTTTTAACTTATTCTGCACCGAATTCAATTGCTTTATTAATAATAACTATAATAACACCATGTATTAAATAAAACAGTAAATACCCAGTTGTAAAAATCCTTGTGAGTATAAGATACTTTGCTAAATGCCTAACTTACACTTTGTTCTGATTTTTTTTGGGGGGGGGTGGGTGTTTTTGAGACATGATTTCCTGGTAGCCTCACTATGTAGACCAGACTAGCCTTGAACTCACAGAGAGATCTCCTGCCTCTGCATCCCAATGCTGGGAGTAAAGGCATGTGCCATCACACCCAGCCTTTTGTCTTGACCTTTAACACAGTATATCACATAATTATTTGGGGGAGGAGGGGTTGTTCAGGCAGAGTCTGGCTATATAGCCTAGACTAGCCTAGCACTCATTATAACTCAGCCTCTCAAGTGCTGGGATTACAAGTGTGTACCACCATGTTTGTCCACACACACACACACACACACACACACACACACACACACACATTAGGCATTTCATATACATGAAAAATTAGAGGCTCACAGAAATTGAGTTGATATCGACAAGTGACGTTATTAGAGCTGATTCAAACTTAGATCTAACTTTAAAATTCATGCTGTATAATACCATGTGCCCCTCAGACTCACAGCCTAATATGCTAGGATGCCTTGTTTTGATTTTGTAGGCATAGTCATTTCTTTTTATGACATACAACATTTCACATTATTTTTATTGCAGTATTTACAACGTAATTCAATTATTTGTTTTCGTGTTCATGTTTCATACATGACTAGAAGTCTGGGCCTTATCTTCCTAAATTGTAAATTTTAAATTCATAAAAATCTAATAAAATGGACTATGTTTACCTCTAAACATTTCATAAAACATAGAACATAGCACATCCTTAAAGAAATGAGTAAAACAATGTAATATTTAAAATTACAAGGCAAGGATACTTAAGCAATCATCACTCAAATGAAGCAACAATTGCTAGAAACCTATAAGATCCTCCCTCTTCCAAAGTAACTGTGTTGAATGCAGTTAACATCATGTCTCAGCAGGCATTGCATTCATCTCCACAGCTGACTAGAATTTCACAGAATAAATACACCACGACTTGTCCACTCACCATGGACACTGGATTATTGCTAGGTTCCCTGTTATGAATAACAATGCATGTTATTATCAGAAACAAGTCAGAGTGGACATATTTATGACTTTATTTTTTCTTTCCTTTTCTTCCAGACAGATTTCACTCTGTAGTACAAGCTGGCCTTGAACTTGTGCAATCCTCCTACCCCAGCTTTCCAACTGCAGGGATTATAAGTATGAGATATTATGCCTGGCTTTCATAAATTTTTCTAAGGTTAAAAGCAGAATTTCTGTAGACCTTTAATCCCAGAACTCAGGAGCAGAGTCAGGCAGAGCACTATGAGTTCAAGACCAGGTCTACATAACCAAGTTCCAAGGCAGCCAACTTAAAAAAGCAATTTCTGGGTTATAAAATATATGTATCTTCAACTTTAATAATTTCAAATTGTATCTATAGTAAAATACAAATTTTTCAATATTTTTGCCAGTTTAGTGGAGGTGTAGTTTATCATGAGGTTTTAATTTTCAAGTCTCTGATTACTGAACATTTTATCATGTATTAGTTGAGTATTTTCTCTTTATGACACTCTTTTTCAGATATTTTGTGCTTCTGAAAAGAACTGATAGTCTATTTTGTTATTAATGATTAAATAAACATTTTTTTTGGGGGGGGTTCTTTTTGAAGTAGGGTCTCCCTGTAGCCCCAGCTGTCCTGGAACTCGCTATGTAGACCAGACTGGCCTTGAACTCACAGAGATCTGCCTGCCTCTGCCTCCCAAGTGCTGGGACTACAGGCATGCGCCACCATGCCCAGCTTAAATAAACATTTTGTAAAATTTATTAAATTTTGTTGTAGTTTATACAGAATATCTCAAACAACCTGAATCATCTTTATAACCCAGTCCCCACCAGACCTCTCCCACAGCACCCCCACTGGAATCCATATACTCTGTCCTGGGTGTTAAGGCCCACTGTGTCAAGTCAGTGTCCCAAAGTCAGAAGTTCCCCAGTGCAAGTTCATCCACTTGCAGTCTAGTCAGATCCCTCTCATCTATCTATTCAAACACCTATCATTCTCTCTCTTTTTTTTAACAGTGCATAGGGTGGGGGGCTATTTACAGAGGAGTGAGTACCCCCCATTTATGGCTACACTGGAAGGTCTACACTCAAAATATGGATCCTGTGACTTCCTGACAGCCACAGAAAATGGTGAGAGAGGTGCCTCCTGGCATTCTCGGCTTATATATCTTTAGGTCCCTCCCCCACATGCAGCTAAGGTCTACTGACTGGGTGGGAGGGGTAACTGGCTCCCCCCTTGACTCCTTGATGAGCATGGGAAGGAGGTATGCCTATAGCTTGCCAGCATAGTGACAGGAGTACACTTCTGGTTAACACTCCACCCCTTCCTCTGGCTCTTATATTAAATAGACATTCTTTGTGTGTGTGTGCACATGCATGCGCAGGCCAAAGGCTGACACTGAATTTCTTCCTGAACTGCTTTCCACCTTATCTTTTGAGACAGGGTCTCTCATTAATCCTGAAGCTCACCAATATGGCTGGCCAGCAAGTTCCAGGAATACTCCTGTCTCTGCCTCCTCAGAGCTAGGATTACAGACACGTACTGCTACACTGGCTTTTTCACAGGGTGCTGAGGCTCCAAACTTCGGTCCCCATGCTTACATTGTAAGCACCTTACCAAGAGAGCCATCTCCCCATTCTCGATGTATTCTAGACACTGGTCCTTTGTTACTGGCTCTTGTATTTGGTACAACTATCTCTCTATTCTATGGCTTGTTTCTCTAGGTGCAGTATTTATTTGGTAAACAACTCAATCTTAAGGTAGTTATATTAAGCAATCATTCTTTAATGAGTAGTGCTTCAGTGTCTTAATTATTCCCTATTCACTATTTGTTTAGTGGTTATCCTAAAAACTACAACATATTTTTCTCTTTAAAGTCTAAAAACTATACATTTTACCCACAAATGTTGGAGAGAGAGAGAGAGAGAGAGAGAGAGAGAGAGAGAGAAAGAGAGAGATGTGTACTGTAATTGTCAGATCCTTTTTGAAAACTCAGGAGGCAGATGTCTGTGAGTTCAATGCCAGCCTGGTCTACATAGCAAGTTCCAGAACAGCTGGGGCTACAGGAGGACCCCTGTTTCAAAAAGACCAAAAACAAAGCAAAACAAAAAACAAAAACAAAAAACCCTTCAGAACACATTATTTTTGTTGGTTTTAGAATCAATGGGTGTTGCATTTGCTCATGTAGTCTTTGCTACTTATTTCTTCTTACAACTTAGACATTCCTCTCTGGCATCACATACACTTGTAACTTCCTCTACTAAGGGTGTCCTGGCAGTTATCCAGATGCTTGCCAATTAAAAAAAAAAAAATGCCTTTATTCTTATAGAATTTTTTTTTGCAATCATAAAATTTTAGGGGGCTGGAGAGATGGCTCAGTGGTTATAGGGATCGCTCTGTGCCCCAGGCGTGGGGTGCGCGGGTATCTCGAGGTCCCCGCCACACCTGGCGAGTCACGGCGCGGTTCTGGCTCTGGCCGCGCCTCTCTGGGAGCGGCGGCGGGTGTCCCGCGGGCTTCGGGTCCTGCGTCCCTGTCCGCCGCTCCGGTGCTGAAAGTTCTTCTGCTACTGGAGCGTTGTCCAGCCGAATCCTGTCCCTATTTCACCCGTGTACTTTCCTCAGGATGCGAGGTCCACTGGCCACTGAACCACGTGGGAAGAGTACGAGGACAGCGAAAGCTAGGAATATCCGCAAGTCGGTAACGGAGGAGTGCTGCCCCCCGGGGAGGCTAGATTGCAGGTAGGAGACACAGAACTCAGTCTACAGCTCTTTATTCCAAGTCTCAGTGACCCAGTTCTCGCTGTAGCTCTAAGTCTGCTTCTAGCTCCAAATATTGAGAGAAGACTAGGATATTTATACCATGGGGGTAGTGGTAAAAGCTTTGGCTGTTAG
>NW_008330777.1:161276-163892 GCF_000622305.1 Nannospalax galili
ACCCTGCTATGAAAGGAGCCCCAGCACATAATCCCGAGCTGCATGAGCTGTCTGGACGTGAAGGGGCTTCTACTTTGCATAACAGAGGTCCCCAACAAGTGGTTAAGAGCACTAACTGCTCTTAACAGAGGACCCAGGTTCGAGTCCCAGCACATGGTAGCTATGAATCGTCCTTAACTCCAGTTCCAGGGGGATTCCAATGCCGCCTTCTGACCTCCGAAGCATTGCATGACACAGTGTCCTCGCATACATGCAGGCAATATTTAAATCTTTAAATCTTTAAATATTGGTTACTGAATTGTTTCATTTCTAAAATTTCTATCCTATAGCTGCTGAAATTTGTAGGCTTTCTATTTTTCTTATTTTTTTCAAGTTCCCATTTTTGAAGTTGTCTTTCTTTTCAAAAACAGTAAGTAGAGCTTTATGGAAGCATGTATGTCTGATAATTCTAGTATTTTTAAAGTATCAATGAACTTCTGTTATCTGTTGTTTCAGTTACTTCTCCTTTGTGTTATACTTTTTAATAATTTGAAAAATTAGTATGAAAACGCCTCCTCCAAAAAACAACAACAACAACAACAACAAAAAGCAGTGAGTTTCTAAAAGCTACTTTCTCAATATCTTTTCTCCAAAATATTCTTTTTGGTGGTAGTGGTGTTTTGAGACCAGGTATCATGTAGCCCATTCTAGTCTTGAATTTGATATGTAGCCAAAGATAACCTTGAACTCCTGATCCTCCTCTACCTCTAGAGTGCTGTAGTTACAAGCCTGCACCATCATACCAGGTTAATGCAGTACTAGGGGGCAAACTCAGGTCTTCCTGTGATAAATAAGCACTCTGTCAATTGAGCTCCATCTTCAGCCCATTTCCAAAATGTTGTATCTCTTGTTTAACTTATACAAAATAGTAAGAATATTTTTTGAGTATTTTGTTGAAGTCAAAAACTTTCTAAAAAGCCAGTAAGCGCAACTGGAGAGATGGCTCAGCAATTAAGAGTACTGACTGCTCTTGCAGAGGACCTGGGTTTGATTCCCAGCACCCACACAGCAGCTACGAACCATCCTTAACTCCAGTTCCAGGGGAATCAGACACCCTCTTCTGACCTCCATGGCACTGCATGACACAGGTGAACTCACATACATGCAGGCAATACACTCATACACATAAAATAAAAATAATAAGTTAAAAAAAAAAAAGCCAGTAAGAAACTAAGTCAGGGTTTGAGGCAAAGCAGTCTAATTCCATTCTCACAGAGTAGCACACATCAAGACTGACTTACATATTCAGAATGATGAATATTTAGAATGGCAGGTGGCAAACATTCAGTCAACTAAAAAATAAATTTATCTCATAAATATACATACTTGTAGTGTACTTATTATGTGTCATGCCTTTCACTACAGTTTGAGATAGTAGGAAAATTCACTGTTCCCTGCAACTTCCTTGTCAAAAAGGCTATTGTCAAACAAGAAGTCGTGTATTCAGACATAAAGTGTAATACTACAATAACTGATTATGATGAAGGCAGTGTAGGTAAGAGAGCAAGCTATGGAGTCCCAAGCACTGACGCTGTCATTTATTAGCTGTTTAACTTGGACAAGCAATTTAACCCAGTGGTTCCATTTTGCTAGAGGAAAAAATGCTGTTATCTGAGCGGAATGCTACAGAATTCTCTAAAAAGAAAACAATACCCTTCCAAAATGTTTTACCTTCAAAGCTAATTAAAAAGAATTTCCCAGTTACAGTTTTACCAGAAACAAATTAACTGCATGCAACCTGGCATTTACAAAGCCTGCTATATCCTTTTGTTCTAATCTTTCCATTTTTGGAATAGTCACAGGCTCACAATAATTCTAATGAATATACCCCTTCCATCATGTCATTACAATTCCATCGTCAAGTTTTGTTTTGTTTTGTTTTGTTTGCTTCTAGTGACTTCACCTACAAATAAATTTTACATTAAATCTCTTATTTGACATATGGGTTTAACTCTTCTTTGCAATGGGACAGAATATTATTCCTGAATAACTAGCATTCTGTAGAACATGAATGCTATCATCATTGACAAGGTGTAACCTTTTCATATACTCCAGAAACAAACTTGCTTCATTCATCATTGATGTTTAGATATAATACAATAAATTTTATGTTGTTTCAGTCTTACTAAAATGGATAGTTCTACAAAGTCAGGTTTAATAGCTATCTACAAAGTAAATACAAAATCATCATATTAACATTTACTAAATACAATCAAAAACTAAAAAAAAAAAAAATTATATAGAAAAAACTTTAAGAGGGTTAGCACAATGGTTCAAAGGGTGAAGGTACCTGCAATAAGGCCAACTGTGACACCTAAGTCCAATCTCTGGGATCCACATGGTGGAAGGAGAGAACTAAATCTTGCAAACTATTCTCTGAGTGCCACACAAGCCCATGGCATGCCATCAGTGCCACGCCACACAAATTAAATGTAATAATGTTTTTTTAATAGTTAAGAAGTAAAAGATATCTAAAAAAATGCAGTAAAGCTTGGTCTTTTAAAAGTGATTTCTTTGCTCAAAGTTTAATGCAATATTTAGGTAGTATTCTGGAGACCAGTACAAAAAAAAAAAAAA
>NW_008330777.1:163938-180623 GCF_000622305.1 Nannospalax galili
TGAACTAAACAAAACACGTTACATCATGGTGTTATTATGAGTATACAGGTAAGGGTGTTATCTCTAAGATACAGCTCATTATCAAGGCTAAAACAATGCATTTCTTGAAGTAGATTGGGGGGAGGCTGAGAAGAAGTAGAGGGGAGTGAGAGAAAGAAACAGAAATGGAGACAGAAACAGCTCAATTTTCCTATGGAAAATTAAAATGGAAAAAGAATTGTGTTTAACGTGGTAAGATAGTTATCTTTAAATATCACTAATGTAGAACTAACCTCTCCTCTAATGAAATCAGATAAAAGCAAATGCATCTAAGATAACTTTTCAGTACAACGACATGTCTTAGAAGAAATTTTATATATATAGATGATAGATGATTGATAGGTAGAGAGTGAGAGACAGAGAGATAGATAAACTTTTATATACATAGCAAAAAGCCATGGCTTTGAAGTACTTGATTCTACTGCTTAGCTGATATTTATAGTATATAATGTACCTTGGTTAAAGAGTTTTTTATCACAGCTAGTTGGGTTACTGAGAATATGGAAAGATTCTTACATGATTTTCTCTATTTGAAGAATTAGGAGCCACAACAAATCATATACTCATCTATTAAAACAAAACCATCAAACCAACCTTTTATATTCTGACAAAATAAACAATTTTGCCTTCAATTACCTAATTAAGTATATATCAAACTTTTAGAAAGTGGAGCTTTCTATTGTTTACCAAGGTCACTTGATTATTCCTTAATATTAAGTAGATTTATGGTATGAAGGTCAGTAAACAGCTCGTACTATTACAGCAAGCTTGTTGGCTTGGAAAATACAATCAAGACAGACAAAAACAAAAATGGAACTGCCTCATGTATAAACAAAGGCAGTACCTAACAGTTATTTAAAATTTTCAGTACATTGTGTTTTAAAGTCTCTCTGAAAAGAAAGGCACTAAAATTTATACCTGTTAAGGACATTAAAAAAAAAAAACAAAAAACCATGATTATAGCCATGCTATGTTAAGAAGACTACAGGCAGATTAGGAAGACTTTCAAAGCTTATGTTACTTAGGCACAGCTTAGGACTATGGCTTTTAATTCTTTTGGGAAACACTGTTAAAATAAGAAAGTGAAATGAATGATTTAGAATAATTTATTTAATTGCCTAGGTATCTCAAAACAATGTATATAACCACCCATTGTCATGATTATTCATCAAGGGCCAAGAATGAAGTCTCAGGAGAAAACAGGAAATCTTTCAAAATCAACAAATGTAAGTATCAGAAGAAAAGATAAATTTTAGTCAATTTCTTTACCATGAGTATTAAAGAACAATTTAATTTTAAAAGAAAGCTACAATTTTAAGAGCAGAAATAATTTTGTAGAAATTTTATAATCAAATATTTGCTACAACAAACCTTTTTTAAAGAAAAAATCAAGTCATCTGCATCTCACTAATCATATAATGCCTAAATCATAGCTGTCAAGCACCTGATTTCATTTAAAAAATACAACTGTGAAAATGACTAATTTTTCTTAGCAAAAATTACACATAAATAAATCTAACAACAAGAAGATATTTTGAAATTTATACTTAGGTAGAAAAATTTAGTTAGGAATTAAAAGATTGCAAAATCAAGTAGTAAGAATAAAGCATACACTGAATATCAATTACGGTTACTACTTTACAGAAATGGCTAAATATCAATATTAAACATCTGGGTTTCATCTGCTAAAACCTCAGTCAATGCTATTTATTTACAGAATATACAGAATTTATAGAATCTATTATCTATCTATCTATCTCAAATTCAGAAAGGCTTCAATTTTATCAAGGATCATAATATTTACATCTATAATTAAAACAAAATGCACAATATAAATACTCAAGATTCCTATTTTACTAACTCATTAGCTCTCAAGTTTTAGCTGAAAAGACTATAAGAGAAAATATGGAAAAACCAGCCATATAGAGGCAGTTACTGAAGACTAAGCTTTCACTACTGAACTGTTTTGCTTAAATGAAACAACAAGAAGATATTAAAAGTGCTTGGTTTATTTTAATGAAAAATCTGTAAGAAATAAAGACAAGAATTCAAGATTAAAACAACAAACCTTGCAAGGAAGGAGAAAGTTCATTGTATCCTCCAAACGAAGCATTCCGGACAAGCTTTCGCCCATCAATTAGTGCAGGAAATAAAACAGGCGAAACCCCAGTACATGAAGAAAATCTACGTTGCTGTGAACTCTCTTCTTTCATGGTTTAGAAGGTCTATTTAATATATATGCTCACCCAGAAGGCTAATTAGACCAGTATGGTAAAGGCAGGCTTTTCTCTCACATCCAAATGTAGCAAACCCCACCAGCACAAACAAAGGACACACACATTTAACCGCAAAGGAGGACTAGAGACTGTCAAATCAGCAATAAACAGATAGACTGACAGGAAAGGCATTAAACCAGGCTGCGGATTTTTTTTTTTTTTAATGCATTGATTAAAAGGCTCTTCCACTAATGCTTTACCTTTCTATCAAAGGAGTAATACCCTGCACTGAATTGCTGCTTTAGAAAAACAAAGCAAGATCAATATTTAGCCGTTCAGAATAAAGCAATAGTTTCTCTTCTTTGCTCAAAAAGACAAGGCTTTACTCACATCAATTATGTTTTATAGTATCCGGCCATAGTTCCCTCCTCTTCCGACTCCTTTCTTTCCAGCTTTTGGTTACTCCAAAAGTGGATCTCAACATTATACTTTTTATCTTTCCTGAAGCTTCTAGAGTTACATCTAATCTGCTGCTTGTCTTGGCCATGATTAAGAATTCATAAGGAAAGATATTCTTTCAAACGCAATTTTTATGGATTACAACTGCTAAAGCAGAGGATAAACACATAATCTTGACTTCTAGCAGGAATACATGAGTCGTTAAGACAGTGTTAGAGCAAACCAATCACCACAGACGATTAAAATGACAACATAATGATACTGTATGCTCTGACACACAGTCTCTTGAAAAGCGAGCTGCTACAGTTCTTCCTTATATTTAAACTTTTTAGAATATATAATCTACCAATGACTTTTTCACTTAAAATTCTAATGATAATTTTCTATTTCCAAAATAATAAACTATGCCATCTCTTTGTCTAATTTTTATGATTCCCAAGAATTCTTTTCTAATTTTATTAAAAATATTTTTGCATTATCCTACCTTACTTAATTCAATTTAAAAGGATTTAGTCTTTTGCTCCTAAGTATATTTATCTGATCACATTATTTTTAATCTGAAAATTCACACACTCATCTGGACAACAATGAATTCAGTTCAAAGTTGGTGGTTTGTTTTCAGAGACTTTGCCCTAAGATTTAGTCTCTTCCTCACTGTGTATTTGCATATTTTCAAGGCTGGTCCTCTGCACATATAGAACATCATTTCACATAATGTAAGACTGCTTCTCCTTACTAGAAAGACACTTAAAACCTCAATTTCCTGTGTGATGATGTTTTTTCTAGGAGTAAGCATTTCAAAATCAGAGTGAAAAAGGTTTATGGTTAATCCCATAAGAGCAACAGGATTGTGGTCTGAGAATCTTTGTTTTTGCATTGTTTTACTTTTTTCTATTCATAAATGTAAATTACTATTAATTGTAGACAACACAGAAATAATTATAATTAATTCATGTAATTGGTGCTTGTCTTTCAAGGAATAAAGAGCATAGTATCACAAAAGGCATTATCCTATAATGGTTAAGTAGGATTTGAAATTAAGCTTGGTCTCTATTTCCTTATCTATAAAATACTACTTATAGTATCTACATTAAGGAATGTTATGTAAAGTCTCCAAATGTTTTAGGTTAAAATGGTAAAATAAAAATCTTAAACTAATGGGTTCTCTCCTAAAATTCAAGGACTATCAGAGGAAAGGAATCTTTTTAAAAGAACATAAACAAGTGTGAGAATAAATCTTAGAAGTGTTTACTCAAGAGAGGATCTGTCAACAACACAAACCTGACAATGAAATTGGCAATGAACAAGTAGTTGTGGTCCTGAAGAACAAGGAAGCCAAATCACAAATCAGTGGTGACAAAAACAAGTACAGCCCTACTGCACACAATTTGTATCATCAAATTACACCAGATCACATGTCATGGAGGCTACCAATATACACAACAATACCAGAAACAGGCCAAGAATATAAAGATGCCTTCAAAATGAAAGAGAATGAGTTCCCATGTAGAAATCCTTCCCTGTGAAACTATCAATTACATATTAGAGTATACGAGATTCTTTAGATATTGCAGGTCTCACAGTTTTACTTTTCACACATGTTTTTATTTAACTCCCCCCCCCGCATTAACGTTTTTAAAGAATTCTCTAGAGCAGCTCTCACTATACTAAGATACTATCATTCAGGATGAATTAACTCTCTCCCAAGTCTCTATGTCATCTCCAACTGTATTTTTTTTACGGGGAGACTTAAGAAAATATTCACTTAAATAATTTCCTGTAGGGCTTATTTGTACCACAGGATACTGGTTGGGAAATATCTTAACCAAAATATATATTGTGCCAAAAATGTGGCAGAAAATCAAGAATTTGTGTGATATAAAAACAGGACATCAAATATGAAAGAGCTACTTTCACCAAGAAGTCCCCTGCCACTGCATCATCCTTTACAACACAAAGTGCTTGGGTCAGCTTTGCCCTTCTCTGACCTTGGCTTGACTTAGAGCATGCTGCAGTTTTGTCTGGTTTCCCAGATGCATATTTGAATCAACTGAGACTACTTCTTGTACAATGAACTGTCCTACTTTTCACCACTCTTGACAGGACATGGTAAACTGAAAAGTACAAAATACTTCTCCTGACCATATTCTTGTTAAGCATCTAGAATCACACCAGAAGCAATAATGAACCCTGTGTATTCCATGACTTACTAATGATCCTGCCTGTGCTGGATAGCTTTAATGTCAACTTGATACACCTGGGTTGAGGGAGCCTCAATTAGGGAATTGCCTCATTGGACTGGCCTGTAGCCATGTCCATGGAGCACCTGCTTGATTGTTGAGTGATGTGGGAGGGCCCAGCTCACTGTGGGTGCCATCCCTGGGCAGGTGGGCCTGTGTTGCATAAGAAAGCAGGCTGAGTACGGGCTAGGGGAGCAAGCCAGTAAGCAGTGTTCCTCCATGGCCTGTGCTCCAGCTCCTGCTTCCAGGTTCCTGCCCTGAGTTCTTAGCTTGGACTCCCTTATGAACTGTGACCCAGGAGATGTAAGCAGAATAAACCCTTTCCTCCTCAGGTTCGTAGTGGTCAGAGTGTTCTGTCACAGCAATGGAGAAAAAAACTAAGACAGCCCAATCTTTTTCACAGAAGACTCCTATCAGTCATCTTTTATGACTGTGGCAAAATACCTGACATAACAATTTAAAAGGATGAAAGGCTCATGCTTCAGAGGTTTTAGTCCATAGCAGCAGAAAAGTCAAGAGACAAAAGGCCTAAGAACAAGATATACCTTCCAGCAGTCCATTTAGCAGCTATGAATCCATCAAGTGATGAATCCATTAAAGTTAGAGGCCTCATGATCCAATTACTCCTCAACAGCACCAATACCTGGGGACCAAGTCCCCAACACATGAGTCTTTGGATTTTTTTTTTTTTTTTTTTTTTTTTTGGTCTTTTTGAGACAGGGTCTCCCTGTAGTCCCAACTGTCCTGGAACTCACTATGTAGACCAGGCTGGCCTTGAACTCACAGAGGTCCACCTGCCTCTGCCTCCCAAGTGCTAGGATTAAAGGCCTGTGCCAACACACCCAGAATGGATTCATTTTATATTCAAACCATAACAAGACTCATACTAAATTCTCAAAAAAATCAAAAGCAAACTATAACCCAGAGACTTTTTGACTTGCCTTTCCCTAGAAATACCACCCTGTTTTTACCCAACCAAACTTGTATTTTTTATAATATTTATTATTTTTATTTTATGTATATGAGTGTATTGCCTGCATGTGTGTAAGTGCACCAGTGTTGTGCAATGCCTGTGGAGGTCGGAAGGGATCAGATCCCCTAGAAATGGAGTTAAGGATAGTTGCTAACTGTCATGTGGGTACTGGGACTCGAACCTCGGTCATCTGCAAGAGCGATCAGTTTTCTTAACTGCTGAGTCATCTCTCCAGCCTCAGACTTGTATTTCTTACTGTTAAATTAACAGAAGATAATTAGACTAACGTTGGCTCTGTAATTTGAGTTTCTATAGACTGTAAACCTAACTTAAAAAAAAATTTTTTTTTTAAGACTGGGTCCTTCTGTAGCCCCAGCTGGCCTGGCACTCACTATGTAGACCAGGCTGGCCTTGAACTTACAGAGCTCCAACTGCCTCTGCCTCCCAGAGTGCTAGGACTAAAGGTGGGCCCCAAGAGTCCTGGCCTAAGAGTCTACTTTTTAAAAAAGAGCAATATCTCAGTCAAAATCACAAAACAGTTGAGTTTCACCCAATGAAAGGCAGCCAACTGATCAGGCTATGCTCATATAAGGCAAAGAGCTATTTTGTATTCTACTGCTGAGTCCTGTCTATAAATATTCACTGCCAACATTGCAAAGCAGAGCTCTCTCAATTTCATTCTGGTACTGAGTGCTGCCTGATACAGGAATTATTCTTGGACAAATAAACTACTGAATTTCTCTAAAGTGTTTCTTTGAATACTACTTAGCCTATCCAAATAAATACAAACTGCTTAGATATGCATACATGGTAGTAGTACCACTAGAAACACAAGGCAACAAAACTTTGTGTGAACTGTGGCTATGGGAGGCAAGCAAGAGGCATAATAGGGAAAAGATGGGATAGCAGATACATCTGAGGACTTCTAAATACTGGCAATGAACCCTTCTCAACTTGGGGTCCAAGGTACAAAAGTGCTGGCTTTGCTGTTTTGTAAACTTCAGGTGTATTTTATGTGTTCTTCATAGAATACATGGAATACTCAACATGGACTATTTCATACAACATAAGATATGTTTCCTTTTTAAAAATAAGCTGTTAAGCTGGGCGTGGTGGCACATGCCTTTAAACCCAGCACTCAGGAGGCAGAGGCAGATAGATCTCTGAAATTGAATCCAACCTGGTCTACATAGTGAGTTCCAGGCCAGCTGGGAGTACAAGGAGGAAAGGCTGTTAAACTTCTATCTCATGTATTAAAGTGCTCAAATATAAGCCATTATGATGACCAAATTTTTAAATTCTAATCACAGCTATTTATTGGTTTGTTTGCATGAATGTTTATATGTTTGGGCACAAGAACCCCATCTGTGGAAGTCAGAGAACAACTTGTAAGAATGAATTCTTTCTTTCTACCAAGTAGGTGCCAGGGAACAGATTGAACAGCTCTAGGTTTTAGGATTATCATCTACTACTTGTATTTCCTATATGCAATAGAATTATTAGGTTAAATTATAAATACATACAGATATATTTTATACATGCATCATTCTAATCAATATAAGATGGTTCATAAACACAAAATAGTAACTAACATTTGGGGGTCTAAAATTTTAAAATATTATATGATTGCAAGACAGTTTAACTGGTAACTGGTATTAATTTCACAAAGAAACACAAATACTCTAATACGAAAAACATCACTGTTTAAAATATATTTTAATTTTAAAGGCACTGTTAGTTCAAAACTACAATCCAGATTTATTACTCTGAGGAACCAAAAGTATAGCTGAAAAACATTTTATATGTCTCTGATCTAAAATTAATTTTAGTATTATTTAAAGCTACTCCCAAGTACTAAAGTCTAAGAAAGAAATTGCTCAAAGCCTGATTCACCTCTTGAAAATCTACAGTATAATCATTGTGTGTCTGTGTCATGCTGTCCACCTTTAACTCCTATAAAATTTATAGCAAAGTTGAATGCTCTTAAAGCAAACCTTCATTAATATTTGAAGTACTTTTCCTCCAGTTTCACACTATGTTAACCTATGCATGTAAAAAGGTACAAGTTGCAAAAGAATACTTTTTTTTTCTTTTGGACTTTTTGAGACAGGGTCTCCCTGTAGCCCCAGCTGGCCTGACACTGCTATGTAGACCAGGCTGGCCTCAACTCAGAGATCTGCCTGCCTCTGCCTCCAGAGTGCTGGGATTAAAGGCGAGCACCATCACACCCAGCTCTAAGAATAGGGTTTAAGATTATTGTAGAAGTTTTGAAAATGATGTGAGGCACTTAGGTAGAAGTACTTATTTAGGCATACTTATTTAAAGTTGCTTTAAAAAATATGTCACTGACTACTGTTAAGCTGAAAATCAATTTGACAGGATCACAGAGTTTTTAACTACCAAGTAGAACAGGATACAAAGTATCAGTTGTTTCACAAATCATTTATTTTAGGATTTTTACATATGCATGTATCACATTTGAATACTGAGAGTAAAATATTAATCCTTACTGAGGGTTTTAGCTAAGATTGGAAAACACTAGTAAAAACAATATCTTTTGAAATCTAGTATTAATAAATAATTATAAAATTTTATTGCCAGTTTGCCTGCAATGAGATCAACTACATTATATTACCTCTGGCCTTGGGGCTCTTTCCACAGTAATGACAGACATTTAGGCAGAGACAAAATGCCATAAAGGGTCACTGTAAAATGATTGTCTAGAACCTATTATCAACACTTAATTTCTCTTTTTATACAGTAAGAAAATCAGGATCAGAGAAAGCACTCCAGTAAATTTTATAGCCTTAATGAGATGCCTGGACAATGCTAGAGCATTTTTTTAAGGATGAATATGAAACACAGCTGATACCTTTAAGTAATCTAAGTTGGTAGTTTGGAAAATCCAAGTAAATTCTTTAAAGTAGGCTATGCATATTAATGAGAAAATACATTAGATTAAATCATATAAAAGTATAAGAGCTACAAATACATATTAATTAGTTATATTAATTACCCTGAATCCCAAGATAATAAATATAAGCTTTAAGGCATTCAGAATTCTTTCTTAAATTTATTACCGTGTGTGTGAATTATACATGTGTGAGCATGCTTGCCATGACGTACATGTGGAGTTCAGCTGCACTTTTACATGAGTTCCAGGAACTGAACTCAGGTCACCAGCTTGCACAGTAGCCCCAACTGGCCTGGAACTCAATATGTAGACCAGGCTGGCCTCAATCTCACAGAGATCCACCTGCCTCTGCCTCCCAAGTGCTGGGATTAAAGGCATGTACTAAAGGCCTGGCAATTTTTTAAAATTCATTTTTATTTTTACTTTATGTGTATGAGTGTACCTACATGTATATAAATGCACCATCTGCATGCAGTGCCTACAAAGGCCAGAGGAAGGAGTTAGATCTCCTGGAACTGGAGTTGCAAAGGGTTGTTAACCAACCTGTGAGTGCTGGGAACCAAACCCAGGTCCTTTGGAAGAACAGCCAATGCTCTTAACCTCTTCCCAGCCTGGATTCATAATTCTTAAAGCATCAAAAAGATCCTCTGTCAATTTCTATCCTTTAATACAGCAGTGTACTTTCTAAACCATAGTTAATAAAGTATCACTGATTAGTATATGGTTTGAAATTATACAAAGCAATGTCTTATCCTACATTTCTTCCTCTGCCAACTTTAAATACACTCTCAACACAAAGGCTTATGAAAATAGACATACAAAATTAAAGTAACTTAAAATAATTTTGGACTAGGTAATATTCTTGTCTATGTAACCATATTCACTGCAAGAAATGTATGGGAATATGTTCTTCTGGCAAGTTCTTTATAATTTAATTTTTATATACATAATAATTCAATAAAAATCCAGTGAACACCTAATACATATTAGGATCACAGGAACTAGATTAGCCCGCTGGTGGGGGGGGGGAAGACTATGAACAGGCCCTTTTTGAACTTTCAATAAGGGTGTTTAATATTAACTACAAATATGCATGTTTGAAATTCTCAAAAAATAAAAATTTTCATTAAAAAAAAGATAATTGCAGAATTGGAGAGATGGTTCAGCAGTTAAGAGTATTGACTGCTTTTGCAGAGAACCCAGGATAGGTTCCCAGTACCCACATGGCAGCTCACAAGTGTTCGTAACTCCAGTTCCAGGGGATCCGACGCCCTCTTCTGACATCCAATGGGCACTAAATGACATGTATGCACTTATATACATGCAGGCAACACACTCATACACATAAAATAAAAATAATAAATAAAATATTTTTTAAAGTTAATTGCAACTCAGGCAACTATTCCCACCAAGTATATGTAATCAAGGTACTTAACTTTCAAAGATTATTCACACACACACAAATCTATTTAACTGAAATGTACTAAACTAGTGGTATCTATGAATGTAACCATCAAACTACTCTCACAATTATAAACATATTTCATATATGTTTTAATATACCTTCTAAAAACTTCAAACCAGCAGTATGATATATAAAAGCATTAATATTTTAATTTCATAGACAAATGTAATCATATTTAGAGACATGTTTCAAGGTCATATCATAAATGAATATGAGTCAAGATTTAAAATCCAGCTATAGGAATGATGTTGATTTTCCCATTTGTTTTCTAAGTCATTCAACATACATGGCAGTATTACCTTTCCTCCTCATCCTACCCATCTCTGATGAAGCCTCTCAAAGTCAAGAACTGAAAAAAGGATGAGAGAACATGTGACATTTGTCTTTTTTTTTTTTTTCAGTCTTTTTGAAACAGGGTATTCCTGTAGCCCCGGCTGGTCTGGAACTCATTATGCAGTCCAGGCTGACCTCGATCTCATAGAGACTGGCCTGCCCCTGCCTCCCAAAGTGCTGAGATTAAAGGTGTGTGCCACGCCACTGCGCCTGGCACATTTGTCTTTTTTTTCTGTGTCTGTGTTACTTCATTTAGAGACACACAAATGACCCACACGCAGAGTATAAGAGACAGAGAGTGCTCCACCCTATGTCACACCGACTCCTCCCAAGGCTCAGGGATCATTGCAGAAGAAGAGGTGGAAAGACTGAAAGAGACAGAGGTGGTGGATGAATACAAGGAAGCTGTGCTGTCTGAAGGTCACAGGGTATTTGCGTATATGAACCCATACTGCTTATGACCCTGTCTCAAAAAAAAAAAGCAAGGAAGAGAGGGAGGGAGAAAGGAGAGAAGAGGGGAGGGGAGGGAAGGGAAGGAGGAGAAGGAAGGAACAAGGGAAGGAAAGAGTACATATGGAAGATCTAATAAATCTGGAAAACAAAACAACACTCAACAGACTTAAATATAAGAGCTTTCCAGGAATAACTATAATATAAAGTTTATTGTCAACATTTTTTTTTCTGAAACAGGGTCTTATTACATAGCCCCAGGTGGCCTGCAAATCAGTATATAGACCAGGTTAGCCTCAAACTTGTGGCAATCCTCCTGCCTCTGTCTTCTGGGATTATAGGTACACACCACCACATCCAGCTAATGTTTATTACCCTGCTAGATGCAGCTTCCTAGTAACTGACTCAGCTTTTCTGCATCTAGGTTTATGAGCGCTCTCTTAGAATTTTTCTCTCTTGCAATGTCCTTGTCTGCTTTTTATATACAAGCCTCACAGGGGGGAATGTTTCTTCTTCTATTTCTAGTATTTCTTTTTAAAAAAATATTTTATTTATTTTTTCTATATGTATAAGTGTATTGCCTGCATGTACGTAAGTGCACCTGTATCGTGCAATGCCCGCAGAGGACAGAAGAGGCTGTTGGATCCCCTGGAACTGGAGTTACAGACAGTTGTTAGCTGCCATGTGTGTGCTGGGATTCGAACCCAGGTCTTCTGCAAAACAGCCAGTGTTCTTAACCGCTGAGTCATCTCTCCAGCCCCCTATTTTTATTTCTTCTAAGAAATTATTACCTACTGACTAAATTTCTACCCTCAGAAAGTTATAAAATATGTAAAATATTTAGCAAATGACCAAAGATTGTAAAACACAATTAAAATCCAATCCAAATTCAAAGATGATACAATATGTGTAGGCCAGAGGGAAAGGACTGCTTTGTAGAATAAATTTGGTATCAGTGTGAGATTGGAATTCTTTATTCCCTTAATTTGTTAAAAAATAATTGTTTGTAAAACTATCTGGGCTTCCTATTTTCCTTATAAAAGTAATCTGTATTACTAATTAGGTTACTTTAATGGTTATTACAAGTCACTAGATTTTCTATTATTTAGTTTAGGAAGCAATACCATTCTAGAATTTATTCATCTAACTTTTTAAAATTTAATGCCTTAAACATTTGCTTGGATTGGATTTTAGTTGTGTTGGTCTTTTCTTTTCTTCCTTCATGTTGCTTTTCCCTAAGCTTTTTTTTTTTTTTTTTTTTTTTTTTTTTTTTGGGGAGGGTCTCCCTGTAGCCCCAGCTGGTCTGAAACTCACTATGTCAACCAGGCTGGTCTTGAAATCAGAGATCCGCCTGCCTCTGCCTCCTGAGTGCTGGCATTAAAAGTGTGCACCACCATGCCCAGCCTGCTTTTTCCTAGATTAAATGGTTAATTCATTTAATTCTTCCTTCTTGTCATATATGGGTATTACTATCTTATAGATTTTCTGTCTGAGAATTCTGTGGGGCCTCCTTAAATCAGAGTTGTTCTTCATCAAGCTTCTAAAGGTTCTCAGTATTATCCCTTTTAATATTGCTTCTCATTCATTAAACCACATTCTGTAGTGACAGCTGTAACTGACACAGACCTTATACAGCTGGATAGCAGGTTGTTTATGTGGATTCTCTCTAATGATAACTCACATACTACTGATTTTTTCCCCTATCCTTGCCAGCATGTGGTGTCATCCAGTGTTCTGGATTTTAGTCAATTCTAGTAGATGAATATGGTAACTTCTTGTCATTTTGTTTACTGACTTTTAATTATGAGCTTCTACATAATTCTAAGAAGCCTATGTTTAAGATGCTCTCTTCTAACAAGAATCTGTGTCAATTCAAGGCATCTGTGCATTTTAAACACAATTATTACTATAAACTAAACTAGGGGTTGTTCTTGCCACATAATATGAATTCTGGACCTAAGCCACATAAGTATGTGCTTGGGTTTAGAATTTCTGAAGGAAGACTTCTTCTTCCCCTCTCTCTTTCTACCCAAAATCAAGAATAAGATAAGCAAATGCAACATAGCCTTTCTCTGTGGCATGCTTTTTAATGACCTATCTATTGATGCTGCCCTTTAGGACCGCTCATTTTATGAGGAGAGATTTTTTAATCCAAATTTCTATTACAAACAAGTCACATTCACCTCTTATTAAAACCCATGCTTTAGACCATCAGGAACTAGCAGATGCCAGGCAAGACAAACACTGGCTCCAGGGTTCATCATCTCTGGCATCACACATTCTCAGTTCTGTTCCTTCCACTTACTGAGTCCTTTATTTTATGAACAGTTCAGCACCCTTAAAAAATAAAATTTTAGGGGGTTGTAGAGATGGCTCAGCAGTTAAGAGCACTTGCTGCTCTTGCAGAGGACCCAGGTTCAGTTCCCAACACCCACATGGTGATTAATAACCTTCTGTAACTCCAGTTTCAGGGGATCTAACCTCTTCTGACATCTGTGGGCTTTTCATGACCCAGATGCACTTACACACATGCATGCAATACACTGACACACATAAAATAAAATTTTTAAAAAGAAAAAAAATTGAAATAATTTTACCCAGTATTTGTACGTTCTTCCCAGGAAGGTAGAATTCATTTCTATATATCCATTTATATATTTTCATGTTTTAGTATACCATTTTCCTACCTTCTTTTCCCTAAATATCCTAATTACAAATGAAAATCAGGAAAGCAGGGGCTGAGAGTATCATTCGTTTGTTCTTGCTTTCCAGTGCGAGACTATGCACCAAGCTGGTAAAATTAAAGTCAGAAGAGACCCTTCAGAAATCCTATATTCCTCAGGGTACATCTGTCATAAAGAGATGAATTTGCTAAAATTCCAGTTTCATTCTGAAATAAAATTTATACTTAAAGTTACAAAAATTAAATGGAAAGAGAAAATTTTCTATGAAGCTACTTATCTTCTAGAAATTACACAAATACTACTTGGTATATTATGATAATAAGCTTACTATATATTTATTAAAAATGCAGAAAATCTGGCTGTATAGTCCTCAAATAAGAAAGTGAAAATGACAGCAGCCAACTGTATAGCCGAAGCCCTTCTATTAGTTTAGATAAGAAGGAGACTGCCATCTCTCAGACCTTTCAAACAAAGGAAATTAGATCCCAACAGAAAAGAACTAGAAAACTCATACAAGTATATGCAATCGTTCTTTATCTTTAGTTAAAAAGATTTAAAGAAATGTTTTTAGGAAAAATATCCCTTAACACTTATCCCACTTTAATAAAGAAGCAACTTAAAAGGCCTGGCAAGGATAAGATAGACTCTCCCCATCTTTGCAAAGATGATTAAAGCAAAGTTGGATTGTCCATTCTTCAATTTCAATGAATGCTTTCAAATTATTTCAGTTTCCCCTGTAGAATCAGTTAAACATAGATACTATAACATTTTACAAGGGTTTAAGAAATAATTTATTCTTATTTTCTTAATTTGCCAAATACAATGTTGTCTTTATGTTATGAAGCAACTTACCAAAATCAAGAAATTTCAGAGCAGAAAACAATCACATCTTTAAAAGTATTGATAACTCAAAACTGAAATTATTAAGGACCCAAAAACTCAGAATAAAAGTGGAACAAACTGTAATTTATACTATTTCTAACAAAAGTATGGCTTCGAGTCCCCTTTGGACAAACAATTTTCCTGACATATAGTAGATATATTCAAGAACACATCCATTGTATGTTAATGGGACAATACATAGTCAGAATTGGGTTACAAATGCCTTACCAAGAAAGGAAGAATTGCTTCGATTCATGGAAGAAAGTGACTTGTAGATGTCTTTTTACCTGTGAACCACTTACGTGAAGGTACTGTATTATCTGAAATTATACCAGCAGTGTCTAGCATGGTCACCCTGGGGAATGTGATATACTTATCACACTAATGAACTGTGTTTCAGACACAATCTCCATTACACTAAAGATGTTTATTAGCTGTGACATTTTTAATGCTGCCGTAGCAAAATGAATTGACTTTGAAGGTTTAAGAAAATTTACTATAACAGAAGTGCAATACTAAAATGGTCTAAGTTAGTTTTGATAAAACCCAATAATCAGAAAGAATTTTTGTTTTAATAAGATTAGAAACTTTAAACATTTGAAATAATTTTTTAATGAGTCTAGTGTGATGGTGCTTGCCTTAAATCCCAGCACTCAAGTAGCTAAGGCAGGAGGATTATAAATTCAAGCCAGCTCAAGATATTCAGGGAACTTGTATCTCAAAAAATAAAACAAAAATTAATGCCTCAAAAATTAATTAAATGTGCTAGAGTTGCAGCAAAGCAACAGAACATTCTCTCACAAAGCACTGTATCTGAAAGATATCTTTAAAATAAAAACATACATAAAGAAGGTTAGCCTCAAATTATAATTCATCATAAAGCTTGATAACAAATCTCAAATAAGTTCCAGAGAGAATAGAGTCCTCCCCATGAGAGAAGCTATAATTTAGATTTTTATTCCCCTTGGTACTCCTTTTTAAAAGCAGACAGGGAAAGGGAAAAAAACAAGCTTAATTAGTCAGCATGTCTGTCTTTCTTGACAAACAATTGAACATACTAAGCTCAACCAAGCTAGCATGGAACAAATCCCACTTTTTCTGAGACTGCAATAGTACTCAAATTCAAACTATTAGAAAGTAAACTGATAAACAGCCTTTGGATAAGAAAAAATGTGGAAAAGATACAATTTTTGGAAGAAACTGAGTCATCACTATAACCAGAACATATAAACAAATACTTGATGAATGTGGATTTAGTGAAGAGAGTCCAAGTCTCTCCAGCTATTATTCCAAAGAAAACCAGAAAAATCCTAAGGTGAAAGGAAAAAATACTATTTTCCAAAGAGGAAGGGCTATTAGAAATGATGAGCTCTCCATTAAGTGGACAGGAGTCAATACATATGAAAAAGACATAGCTAGAAAAGAACAATGAATGGTTGAATAAACAATAATAGTTACTAAGGCTCTAACTCCCTTTACAAACTTGTTTGTTGAGTTTGTAACTATATTCTACTATAACTATATAAAGCATCAAACTACAAAATCCCAAAAGCACTATTATAGCAATTAAGTAAATTAGGGCAACAGTATCATCTATTAAGCTTTTTTAAAAAAATTATTTTTTTATTTTATTTATTTAATTTTATGTGTATGAGTGTTATGCCTGCATGTAGGTAAGTGCACCCATGTCATGCAGTGCCCACAGAGGACAGAAGAGGCTGTTGGATCCCCTGCAATTGGAGTTACAGGTGGTTGTTAGCTGACATGTGGGTGCTGGGATTCAAACCCAGGTCTTCTGCAAGAGCAGTGTTCTTAACTGCTGAGCCATCTCTCTAGCCCCTATTAAGCTCTTTTAAAGAAGAGATTTAAACTGTTATCTTCATGCCAGGCAGGATGGTGAATGTCAGTAATTCCTGTACTTGAGAGGCTTCTAAAGGCAGGAGTTCAAGATCATCCATAGTTTAAAGACAGTCTGACCTGCATGAAACTGTGCCCCAAATGTAAGGAAGAAACGAAGGAAGGAATAAAGG
>NW_008330777.1:180659-186264 GCF_000622305.1 Nannospalax galili
AGGGAGGAAGGAAGGAAGGAAGGAAGGAAGGAAGGAAGGAAGGAAGGAAGGAAAGGAGGAGGTTTCTTTAGGAATGATCCGTAACTAGAAGAGAGATGGACATTTTACAATGGAAGAGCAAGATGAAAAAAAAGCACAGTCCAGGTAGGGAACAGTGAAGAAAACCATGTAGCTGGGTATATGAAGAGAAATACAAGCTGAAGTTGGAAGAGTAAAATCAGATATACTTATGAGCCTTGACTACAAGATGCAGAAGCTGCAACTTATGCTCTCAGTTGCTGCTTTCCCTTAGGTGGTCCAAATGTTGCTGCACCAGATACACTTGGAAATCTTTATAAATTCACATTATTATGCCTTGCCTGAGAGATTCAGAGTTGGAGTAGAATCTGTAGCTTTACAAAACTCTCAGGTGATTCTCAGACACAGGTAGATAGGTGCCACAGCTCTGGGAAAAACAAATGCAGGCAAGGCATAAGCCAGTTTTCAATTACAAGATCAAAGAACAAAAGGTGGTATTTTAATTTAGAATTTTCTATTTTTCTTCATGTTATTTGCCTCAGAGATCTACTATATAGGCTTCATGCATTCTCTGGCCAGATGCACACATCTCTAAGAGTCTCTACTTCACCATAACCTCACTGACTATTAATTTTTGGTTTAGTTGTTTTGTTAAGAAAGACAAACCTAGTATATGGGAAGGCAAGGGTCTCCCAGCAGTTAGTGGGTTGTCATACACATTTTGCAGGTGTAAAATGATGAAGACATAAGGTAGTGAAATTAAGAATGAAAGTAAAAAAATCCAGCTGCGTGGGTGGTACACCTACCTCCTAGCACTTGGGGAAGGAAAGCAAGAGAATTAAGAGTTATCCTTGGATACCTATCAAGTTTGAGGCTATTATATGCATTATATGAAACCCTATCTAAAAAAAAGCATAGCAGGGGGTGGGGTGGGGACTGACATTACTGTTGTGAAACAAGTCTTGGCAACTTTAGGGTAGATTTCTTTAATATGAAAAAAAGCTGGAATTATAGGGGGAAAAAGAACTCTGGCCTCATTAAAATTAAAAAAATCTGCCCTGTCAAGGAAATCATCAAGACACTAATAAGGCATGCCAAGATGGGACGAAAATACAATAAAGAGCCATCAAAAGATGCACAAATATATTAAAGAACTCTTAAAATTCAATAAAAATCCCAAGTTTTAAATTGGCAAAATATGAATATGTCACAAAAGATGGGCAAATTGCCAGTAAGCCTAAGAAAGGATGCTCCACATGAGTCATTAGGAAAATGCAAAACCCAAACAAAGAAATAAACAAAAACCCCACAATGTGATTCCAACTACATATCCACTAGAATGATCCAAATGAAAAAGACAAAGCATGCAGAGCAAATAATCTGTTCATAGGCTGCTAACAGGCCTGAAGAAATAGCGCAACTACTTTTTAAAAAGTTTGAGGAACAGTGTCTAGGCTAAATGGAGAGATCCTGGTCCCACACTTCCCACCACCCTGAAAGAAAAGTTCAGCAGTCTTAAGCCTTGTAAAAATATGATGTGCTAAGAACTATTATCTTTTTATTAACTATCCAAATGTAATGGAAATATAAAATGCTTATTTTTTTTCATTATAAAAAAGTTTAAAAGGCTAAAGCAAATTATCACCACGGGAAGTAGACTTCACCTCATTCTTAGCAATTAGTCTTAGGTACTACCAAAAGAAATGAAACAACTGTCTCTCTACAAAGCACTGCACATGTAATAGATTATCAAAAAAAAAACAACCAAATTAAAGTTTGAAAAAATTGAATCTCAAAACATAAACTAAATTAATTAAAACTTAAGCAAGCTGGCTCTAGTAATATCTAGGTTTAAATCTCAGCCCTATTACATACTAAATGTATAAGCTTGGTCAAGGAAATTACCCTTCCCAACTGGTCAGTTTCCTCAACTGTAAAATGGGGAAAGTGATGATTTATCCACCATTAGGTTCTTATAAGAATTCTGTGAGCTGGGGCTGGGGAGATGGCTCAGAGATTAAGAACAATGGCTGTTCTTGTAGAAGACCCAGGTCAAACCCCAGCACCCACATGGCAGCTAACAACTGTCTATAACTCCAGTACCAGGGGATCCAATGGCCTCTTCTGTCCTCTGCAGGCATTGCACAACACAGGTGCACTTACCTACATGCAGGCAATACATACACATAAAATAAAAATAATAAATAAATAAATAAATATTCACAAGAACTGCGCTGGGAGGTACGGTTTTTGAGCAAGGAAAGTTCACCATCTCATTAATACACTAGGTACTCTGCCCATCTCTTTAACTTAAGGTGAACCCATCTTCCTAGGGGTGGTCCTATGACCAGGTGATTGACCAATGAAACTGGAAAAGTGGATCTTCAGATAGACGAAATGGAGATATTATTTTTTTGAGCAGTTAATCTTATGGAACCTTTTGATACTCTTAAGATTCCCCCAAGAAGCAACACTAAAATCATTTAGGAATCAGATTAGGAGCCCCCCAATACTTTTGGCATTTCCAACCTTTGACATATACTAGACTGCAAAGAGGCCCAAGGACATTTTGGCTTAAATGGAGATATTTTTTTGAGCAGTTAATCTTATGGAACTTTTTGATACTCTTAAAGATTCCCCCAAGAAGCAACACTAAAATCATTTAGGAATCAGATTAGGAGCCCCCCAATACTTTTGGCATTTCCAACCTTTGACATATACTAGACTGCAAAGAGGCCCAAGGACATTTTGGCTTTTAGCAAAGAAAGAAATTGACTACTTTCTTTGGGGTCTTTTTACTCTAAACTGGCTAGCCAATTTCTATCTCTATTCTTATCAAGCCTTCCTCTAGAGAGGTTGCCATAATGGTGAATAGGGATTTCGGGTGCTGACTGTTGTGGCTTCTACCATGCCGAACAGGGACTCAGGGTGTGGCAATTGGGGTACCCCTATAGTAGGTCCAGGTAAAATCTGCCAAAAGTGCATCATAACTTTTAGCTTTAGGGAGAAGAGGACATCCTTGCCTGGGAGGAAATGTAAGGGAGAAGTGAAGGAAAAAGTAGTCAGCATTACAAGTTCTAGGCAGGGAATGAAGAGTCAGTTTAAATGTCCAAATCAAAGTCCGTTAGAATCAAGCTCTCGATGCTAATTTTTATTTAAAGCAAACTGAGACGTGCTGGTGCATAATGCTAGCACTTCGGAGGTAGAGGCAGGACAATCAGGAGTTCAAGGCTAGCTTGGGCTACATGAGACACTGTCTCAAATAAAAACAACAAAGAAATAAGATCTGTTAAGTGTTGATTATGATGAGTTAAACTGCTAGAGTAGATACACTTCTAGAAAACCTTGAGAGTCACCCACCGTATCTCATGTATTCAAAATTAGTATTTCAACTTCTTTGTGAAAAGAATTAGCTCCAAAAGCACAGTGACTGACCTCAAAATTCCTCATGTCGTTTAGTGGCTTGACATGCATTGGCGCATAGAACTTTTAAAAAATATTTTACTATTTTTTTATTTTATGCGTATGCATGCGGGCATTGCCTGCATGTAGGTAAGTGCACCCATGTCATGCAATGCCCCCAGAGGACAGAAGAGGCCGTAGGATCCCCTGGAACTGGAGTTATGGACAGTTGTTATAAAAAATACGATGTACTAGAAACTATTATCTTGCTTTTATTAACAACTAAACATAATGAAAACCTAAGAATGCTTAATTTATCCATACTAAAATATTATATTGCAAAATCAAAAGATGATGATCTCTTTCTAGAAAATTTTACTGATAAATATTAAAAGAATGTCAGAGGTAGAAGAGCAACATTGTCTGGCATCTAATATTGGAACTGTTTCCACTGATAATCATCTTCTGGTAACATGTATGTTGGGGCTAGGGAGATGGCTCAGCAGTTAAGAGCACCTACTGCTCTTTCAGTGGACAAAATTCAGTTCTCAATACCCATATCACATTTGGCAGTTCACAAGTGCCTGTAACTCTAGCTCTAAGGGATCCAAACACCCTCTTTGGCTTCTGTAGTTACCTACACATACATGCACATACCCACACACTGTCACACATATAAATAAATAAAATCTTAAATAGAAAAAGACGTACAAGGACATCTTTAGGTAAAAGGTTGATGAGGAACAGTATGTTTTCTGAGATGATGACCTTGAAGGGTACCAAACGCATCATTCCTGTTTTACTTTTAGTCAACTAGGGAGGAAAGGCTGCAACTTTCAGTATAGGCTAGCAACACCAGAAGCTACAACTCAATCTCACATCCCCAATATTGGGACAATCACATATTACATGTATTCTTGGGTGTGATGTACTATATTATACTATACATTCCCTATAAAGTATGAGTGCTGAAAAATAAAAGGAATCCACCCTTGGTGTTTAAGTTCCAGTTTACAGGAAATACAGATGTTAGAGGAAAAAACTAAATAATATTTCAAAGAATCGAACAAGTTCTTTAAAAATGTAATTTTTAAAGATTAAAGATGTAATGACATAACTAACTTGGTTATTTGGTTTCAGTAAGTCTACTATAAAAAGACTTAAGGGTGGGGATGTGACTCAGTGGTAAAGCTCTTGCCTAGTATACTCAAGGCCCTGTGTTAAATCCCCAGTAATACATAAATTGAGCATGGTGAAGTACATGTATAATGCTGTACTCATGAGGTATAAGCAGGAAGATCATTAGTCCATTGTCATCATCCCACAACATAGCAAATTTGAGGCCAAGTCTACAAGAGGCCCTGCCTCAAAAAAATAATAAAATAGACGACTCCCAGGCCTCTCTCCAACCCGCAGGCCTTTCTCTCCAGGGTAAGTCGATCATGCGCTCCGTGCCTTAACTCCCCCAGCCTCATTCACCCTCCCATCTCCCTGCAGGTCTCTCCTCCCAGCCTGGATCCTGTGCCATTCCTTGTCTTAGCGCCCCAAACACCTGGGGAACCACCACTGCTTCCTTTGCATCCAGACCAACTAAATTCCTTCTCGGGTCCCCAGAAGCACTCTGGGCCTGGCCCCGCCCTGACCTCCCTCAACGGTCCCCAGGCCTGCACACCCCACCCACCAGCCTCTTTCCTGGATGCCAGGGCTGACCTATCCTCTTTCTGATCCTTTGCATTCAGACCAACAAAGCACCTCAGTGCTGTCCCCAGGGGCCCTTGGGGGGCCTTCCTGCCCCCATCTTCCTTTGCATCTTTGGATGGCACAGCCTCCAGCTGCCCTAGATCAGCACCTTTCCTGGGCCCGGCTCCCAGGCCAGTCCAACCCCCAAATTCCTGAAGCCAAAATGACACACAGGAATTAAAAGTACCAGACTGGTGGAACTAACCTTCTTGGATGTTTAACAGACATACTTTGAAGCCTATAATAATTTGGTCAGAGGGACATAAAGGACAGTTTTTGCTCCTTGCCCTCCTAGGTCGACTAGTTCCAGGGACTATGAGCATCTCTCAAAATGTCCTGTAATTGTGGTGGGTCACCTGTCCTCTTGATCAAGGAGGCCAAGGAGATCCCACCGGATGAACTTGAACCAGTGTCCAGTCTACAAAGAGGAGGGTCAACACAGAGG